>NW_011889029.1:540714-543578 GCF_000151845.1 Pteropus vampyrus | reverse complement strand
AAAAAATAAAAACCAGCGTTGAGGAAGGTGTGGGGAACTGGGCAGTTCTTTGCATTTTTTGGAGAAAATGTAAATCGCTACAGCGTTTTTGGGGGGCAATTCATCAGTGTCTACTTTATAACCTAGCAATCACGCTTCTCACAGGAAAATAATAGAAAACTGAGCGTGCGCTAAAGCAGAAGATAAACTTAAGAGCGAGTTTATTGTAGTCTCATTTGAAATAAGAAAAGGCGAGGGATGAACCTTACTACCAGTTGGGGAATATGCAAAGAATCGATTATATTCCGAATAAATATCCAAATAATTGATTAGAAACTGAAACTATGAAATACTATACTTCTATTTTAAAAAACGAGATCAATCTCATGTCTTGGGATGGAAGGCTATCCACGAGAAAGGGCTCAGTAAAAGTCCCAAGCGTGTGTGAGCATGTGTGAGTGTGAGTGTGTGTGTGAGCGTGTGTGAGTGTCAGTGTGTGTGAGTGTGAGTGTGTGTGAGTGTGAGTGCGTGAGTGCTCATGAGTGTGAGTGTCAGTGCGAGTGTGTGTCAGTGTGAGTGTCTGTGATTTGTGCAAGCATGGGCGTGACGTCTACAATATCAGTGGTCACCTCTTGGGAGTGGGCTTGCAGTGCAGAGGGACATTAAATGTACTGAATTGTATCTCCTTACACGAAAGTGAGACAGCCCTCTTGCCCCTGCTTGATAAGTATGCATATCGCCCCTACAGGCAGGAGGAAAGCAAACAACAGTCACCATCAGGGTCACCCTGTCCCCATCTCGTCCCCCAGATAAATGCGATCTTAAGCCAGTTTCTGTAAGTTCTTAATTTTTCACAAAAGGACTTTGTCCTGACCGTTATGAGGGCTGATATCGGTACATAACTTTGCACATGGGCTAGTTTTTTGTGAAGACTACTCTTTTTCCAGCATGAATAGACAGCCTATGTCTTTACACACCCGTGTTGTTATTGTTGTTGTTGTTGTTGTTGTTGTTGTTGTTGTTATTATTATTATTTAATTTGGTGAACTGTAGTTCTCAATCGAGGTTGCACGTTAGAATCATGCGGGAGTTTTAAAAAATATTCGCATGTGCGTGCTACCCTCAGAGATCCTGATTTAATTGGTCTGGAGTGTAGGCAGGGCATCAAGATTTTAAAAAATTTCCCAAGAAATTCGAATATACAACCAAGGTTCAGGACCTGTGTTCTGAACTCACTTGTGAAACTGCTTTTGCAGATGACAAAAATGTTCGTATTTCCTATTTTCTAAATGCTTTCGTCTCTAGTATCAGTTTTTCAAACCACTACAGCAATCGTGTATTGTTATAATCACAGAAAAGAAAAAGATAAAATGTTCTCTGTGCAAAAAAAAAAAAAAAAGAATCACATCGTTAACCTGATTTTGGAACGTTTATATGTTCTCGACCCTATGTGCAGTAGATGACAATTAACGCCTCATCTCCGTCAATCAGTGAGGAAATTAAGGCACAGAGAAGGTGACTGGTTCCGCCAAGCTCTGCAGCTCCTGGACGGCAGTGCTAGGTTCAACCCCACAGCAGCTCAGCGAAGGTCCTGGACGCTCTGCAACGCGCTTTGCCGCCCGCATGGCCGGGCTAAGATCCGGCCGTGAGTGAGACTTCTTGCTAACGAGCCATGGGAAGTTGGGGAAAGAGGGGAACCCAGTGACAAGATGTCCTGGCTAAGAACGGGGACGCTCAGGCTCCGTGTCTCGTTCTTCCACTGCCAACTGCGTGACGGTCTCCTGTCCTCTGCGGCCTCCGGCTTTCCTCGTCCCCACCTGCTCGAAGTCCCCTCTGTCTGATCTACATGCCGTAGCTACTAGCTACAGGTGGCTGTTGAGCCCTGGAAATGCATCCAGCATGACTGAAGAACTGAAAGTCTAGTTTGATACAAATTTAAATTACTTTGGATTAAAATTTCTGTAGCCACATGTGGTATCGTATTGGACAGTGCGGGTCAGAGGGATTCTTAGGGGACACCTCATCCACTCCAAGATTCATTGCATAACGGGAAAGAGGTATTTGGTGATGCTGTGCTTGTGAACGGTATGAAGGCGAATTTTAAAAAATCGCTTAAGAGCCATATTTACAGTGTAAAGTCAAAACTATTCACGTGGCATGCTCAGTCCCGCTGCTATTCTGGCCTGAGCGACATATTCATCGGGCGGCAAAAGGCCATCGTTTCTCTTCCGTGTTCCCTCCTCGTTGAATGCCGGCCACTGTTCCCTCTACCTGGATTCTGTCCATCCTCCAAGACACAGCTGGGAGTGTCCCGACTGCGGAGCCCTCTGCTTCTGCCACCGCTCACTCCCGAGTGCCCGGGACAGTGGTCCACTCCCTCCCAGCGCTGCCGGCATTTCTCTCCTGCGATCATGGTTAGCGATTCGGGTCTAATAGGGAGACAGACAGAGACGGCATGATGCGGGCTGGCGAGCCCTCTAATGGTAAGAGACTTGGGGTGCTCTGGACACCCGAAGAAGCCACCATGGTCAGGCCAGAGAAGGCGGGTCCTCTGAGAAGCAGGTGTGAGGACAGGATGACGTGCGCGAGCACGTTTATTAGGGCCAATGCCTGGGGCAGAAACTAGGGGGGCCTGGGAGGCGCTACGAGGACCCTCAGGCCTGGTTTCAGGGCAGCATCTGGCTGTGGGGTAGCCGTGCCCCCCGGGAGGTCTGAGAGGTGCACTTATAGCGCTCCCCGCAAAAACCTGTGAAGTCGCGTCACGTGGGACGGATCGCTGCCCAAGTGCCTGTGGTTTCCACCGCGAACCTCCAGGAGCGACCGTGCGGGCAGCACGTGGAGAGCTTCGGCGTGAGCGAGGGGGCCGGCGGATGCGAATCAGCCGA
>NW_011889029.1:538918-540664 GCF_000151845.1 Pteropus vampyrus | reverse complement strand
CTGCTATTCTGGCCTGAGCGACATATTCATCGGGCGGCAAAAGGCCATCGTTTCTCTTCCGTGTTCCCTCCTCGTTGAATGCCGGCCACTGTTCCCTCTACCTGGATTCTGTCCATCCTCCAAGACACAGCTGGGAGTGTCCCGACTGCGGAGCCCTCTGCTTCTGCCACCGCTCACTCCCGAGTGCCCGGGACAGTGGTCCACTCCCTCCCAGCGCTGCCGGCATTTCTCTCCTGCGATCATGGTTAGCGATTCGGGTCTAATAGGGAGACAGACAGAGACGGCACGATGCGGGCTGGCGAGCCCTCTAATGGTGAGAGACTTGGGGTGCTCTGGACACCCGAAGAAGCCACCATGGTCAGGCCAGAGAAGGTGGGTCCTCTGAGAAGCAGGTGTGAGGACAGGATGACGTGCGCGAGCACGTTTATTAGGGCCAATGCCTGGGGCAGAAACTAGGGGGGCCTGGGAGGCGCTACGAGGACCCTCAGGCCTGGTTTCAGGGCAGCATCTGGCTGTGGGGTAGCCGTGCCCCCCGGGAGGTCTGAGAGGTGCACTTATAGCGCTCCCCGCAAAAACCTGTGAAGTCGCGTCACGTGGGACGGATCGCTGCCCAAGTGCCTGTGGTTTCCACCGCGAACCTCCAGGAGCGACCGTGCGGGCAGCACGTGGAGAGCTTCGGCGTGAGCGAGGGGGCCGGCGGATGCGAATCAGCCGAGTGAACCGGGGGCCTTGCTCCTGGAGCTCGATACGAGATGAGACGCGAAACGAAGGTTTTAGTTTTGCTCGCGGCGGCTCTTTCTAAATTCATTTGGACCTTGGATCGGGCGGCTGGCGACGTGGCGAAGCCTCCTCTCTCCCGAGCCTTCGAGATGGAGAACGAGCAAGTCCCTGCCACGGGCTTCTCGCTGTGCCCTCGCCCCGGGGGGTGCGGAGAACCGTGGAGGAAGCGCGTCCTGTTGAGCACGTGGCCCGGTGAGACTGACACCCACAGATGACAGAAACTCCCAGAGCACAGGGTGAGACAGGTGCGGCCCCACAGGCAAGGGCGATAGCCTTGTCCCTGACCAGGAAACCAGGCAGAGCCCCCCGAGACCGGCAGCGTCACCCCTCTCGTCAGGGCTGAGTAATGACAAGAACAAGACGGAGATGGGGCACGATCAGTAAGATGGAATCAGCGGAAATCCGAAACGAAAATGCTGTTACTAGGCCGCCGAGTAGGACCTTTCCTTCGTTCTAGACATGAAGCCCCGCCTGTCACCCGGGCTCCCGGGGATCACTCACATTTCGCTCTGGGCGGATGAGCCGTCGACTCGAGCCTTACGCACCCGTCCCTCGTCCCTGCCAGCGGGGGCATTTCCTGCGCCGTCACAGCCACAGGTGGGTCGAATCGTCACAGCGTCACTCCGCCCCAGGGTGGCCTCTCCCTTTTCAGGAAGAGGGCGGCTTGGGCCGAGTGGCCCCAGCGATAGCCGCCGTAGTCACTCCAGGGAGGTGTCCTCAGCTGCCCCTGCTGGAGGCCAGTCAAGTGAGTAATCCTGCCAGTGTCCTGCGATGGAGCCGGCTCGTGTGCACGCCAGGCCCCCTGGAATGAGCGCGGTGGCTCGCGACACACACCGACGCTGGCAGTGCCCAGCAGGGGGCCAGATGTCCGTCAGGGCGTCTCAGAGAATTAAGAGCGTAGCTTTCAGAATTAAGAACGTAGCTTTTCCGAGTGGGCAGGCGACTGGAGCCGACCCAGAAGACAGC
>NW_011889029.1:535965-537768 GCF_000151845.1 Pteropus vampyrus | reverse complement strand
CTCTGAGCCCCGGTGGACGTCTGCTCCACGCTACCGTAACACCTCTGATGCCAGCTTCCAGACGCCCCTGGAAGGGTGCCTGACACGTCCTTCATGGACTGCCGAGAGCCAGTGCTGGCCATACGGAGGGCGGAGCCGGCATTGACGGAAAGGCTCTCCACGCCCTGCACAAGCCTTTTTCCTTCCATGATGACCTTGTCGAAGAGAAAACCCACCCGATTTGCGTGCTTTCTTTGTTGCCTCTTCATAAAGATATCTTTCCGGGTCTTGGTTTTGGGGAAATAAACTCTTGGCTTTAATGGACGGTAATTCTGTTTCTGGTACCGTGTCTTGGGTGGGTTTGGACAACGACAGTGAGTGGCCTGTCTTGGTCGAAGTCCGGCTCACCTGTCGAGGCCATCACAGCAGCACATCCGCAGCGTCCCCTCTGTCCTGGCCCCCATCCTGCTTCATCTGCCTGTGATGACTCGTGCGTGCTTGACTTTGTGCTGGAGTAGTTTATCTACTAGACTAATTGCCTCTGTTGAGTATTCCTAATGTAGCAAGATAATTTGCAGTACGGTTAATCTCTGTCTTGGCCTCGCTGATGTAAGTTTCTCCCCCTTTATATCCTAAGAAGTTCCCCAGACCTTCCTGTGGTCTTGACAGAAATAGTTATTAGTGGCTTTTGTGTTGCAAGGCTCAAAGCAGATGTTACCAGACGCCCAGATGACAATCTCTAAGGAGGTGTTCGTGACCGAAAGCCTCATCTGCACAAGCCAGAGGTTGTTTTCCGGTAGAGGGGACCCCAGGGTGAGGTGAGCAGAGGTGGTAGGCTGGTCTGGGTGAAGTAGGCAGGCTCTGCCGGTGCCGTGAGTAGTGAGGCCTCCCTCCCGGCTGCCAGGGGGCCGTGCGGGGAGGGCAGGCTCTCGGTAGGAGCCATCTCTTGGTTACTGGAGCTGCTGGACATAAGTCGAGTGGTCATCTCTATGCCCTGGTTTGGCAGAGGACAGCAGACACGTCTACCTTCAAGGGACAGTGAGGAGGCCATTGATAATCGGTGTGGGACGGAGGCCAAAGGCCCTTCCCAGAATGCTGGACTGGTTAGGCCCCAAGATACTCATATGACCCTAAGATTAAAAGACAGAACTAAACAAACGAACAAAAATAGCCTCCCCCAAACATGCTGTGGTAGAGATAAGCTTCTACACTTCCCTTGATCAGTGAGGGTGTTTAGAGCAGATGGAAGTTGGTTTAAAATCAATAAAGGAATTTTACATTTATCCTAGATGGAAATAATAAAGCGGAATGCCAAGACCCAGCACCCCCATATTCCCTCACCTACCTTCACTGTCCCCCCCGAGTCTCTGGTTTATTATGCCGCTCAGTCTGTCTTTCGGGTTACAGTCTTAGCGTCCTGTGACCAGCTCAAGTTTGGTGATTCGCTATAAGGACTCACTTATACTTCCGGCGAAGTTTTATTATAGCAGAGATTCACAGCAAGAATGACGGCAAAAAGGCTCTGTGCTGGGCAGGGTCCAGCGACGTCAGATATAGGCTTCTGAGTCTTTTTCTGCTGTGGCCGCACGGTGTACGGTCTTTTTCTAGAAGTAAACTACAGGGACTGTGTGGATGTCTCTGCCCCGGGAAGCCCATTCCGGCCTCATGACCCGAAGCTTGTATGACGGGCTGGTCACATACGCACATACTTCGATGCGACTAGTCCTAGTGAGCGAAACTCAGGACCCGCCCTGTGAAACCAGGTACCTAATGACTCCCGCCGAAAGGTCCTGCGAAGTCGCGACAGGCTGGTGCAGAGTGCCC
>NW_011889029.1:529293-534265 GCF_000151845.1 Pteropus vampyrus | reverse complement strand
CCGTAGATCTGGGTTTGGGTTCTAGCTGTGCAATTTACCACCAGTCTTAGCTTCTATGAGATTGTTTCTTCCTTTGTGAAATGGATATAATAACTACTTCATCCCTCGTGGTAAGGATTCAATTAAATATGTGAACACATGGGAAGCTTTAGCCCAATGCCTGGCACATTAAACGTAGTTAGTAATTATCAGCTATTATTATGGTAAAGATGGAATGAGGTTCACGGGTGGATGAAATGTGGTTCCCACCTTTAAGACACCTTCTGTCTAGTTCAGGGTCAAAAGCTTCATTTCTAAAGCATGACGGACACTGAAGGAGAGTGTTGAAACAAGCGCTAAAGCCTGTGATTCAGTCTGTGTGGCTTATGGGATTTGCCGGTGGGGTTTGTGTATCTCTACATACCATAGCTGAGTCGTACGTCAGCCTTTGTGGATACTAAATGCGAAATCAAATTAACTACACTTGTTCCAAATTCAATTAAATTCGTTACATTTATTACAAATTAAATACGAAAATACTTAATGGATTTTTTATTCCAATTCGAGGATTTCTAAAGACTCCGACGGGTACCAAAAGGAAAGAAGATTGCTCTTCCCTGGGGGATTTGCTGATAGAGCTGGTTCCACGCCGAGCGTACTTCCAGGCGATGAACTAGAGGTTGCTCTCCTGCAGTTTCCTTGTGGGCCTCACGTTAATGTCACACTGCTGGTCACAGCTCCCAGGAATGGGTTACAGATGAGGGCAAAGCTGCCGCCCGAATTATGCACACATTCCTAAGTTCAGACTCTTTCCTAAGTGACTTTTTAAGGGTTCAGGGAACACACTCATCAGATATTGTTCCAAGAACGTGTCACGCTCCCCATAATTTCTGAGTAGACAAACCTCAGTGACTGGCAGGTGTAAAGTACCGTAGACAGGTCAAGGCCACTAAGAGTCTGTCGCACAACCCGGATGTACTCATTTTCAGTAAGAGGACTCTTGGCGGTGCCCTGCTTGACTTGGAGGTCACTGCCTTGAGGGGTGGGACCGAAGTACAGGACAAGACGTGGTGACCGCTGCGTGGTGACGTATATGAGTCCTTCCCCACCAGGCTTCGACACAACTGTGCATCGAGGCCGCAGCTGCCCTCCGTCACGCCACCCTGTTACCTGGCTCCGGGTCAGGACGTAGTTATTTATCGTTACCTCCAGGAAGGAATTTAGAATCAGAGACTCTTGGGGTTGGAGGGGACCTTAACGATGACCCGATCCGAGGACCTTTCTGAAGCTTGAGTCCCTTCTGCTCCATCATCCCCAGTAGCTGATGGGCTGCCATGTGGGAATGTCTGCTGATGGGGAGTTAACACCTTCACAGACGGAGACTTCTCCCTCAGGATGACTCGTGGAAATATCGATCCATTTATATAGAGAGTGGAAGGTCTTCGAGGAGTTACTGTGTTCTGTGGACCTTTGTACCCACAGCACGTAGTGCAGAATCTGGCACATGGTAAGTGCTTGTTGAGTGACAATCGTAATAGTAATAACAACAACTAACAGTCATTGAGTGTTTAGTATGTGCCAGATCCTACGCTAATCACATTTGCTGCATTGACTCATTCGGTCTTCAGAAGAGCCCTTCGTGATAAGTATTCTTTTTATCCCTAGTCTTACAGAATAAAAACATGAGATTCAGAGAGGCTAAGGTCACATAGCTAGTTAATGACAAAGTTGGGATTTCATGCAAGTGTGTAGCTCTGAGCTTGAACTCTCAATTGCTAGTTTGGAAAAATGAAAAAAAAAATAAATGAGAAAAAATCGGTAGACGTGTACCTTCTGCCGTGGATCTTAAATCTCCCTTTGTGGCTGTTGCCTACGACGTGAGTTATATTTGAAGACAGCCCGAGGTTGTCTTTTCCTCTCCTTCCTTTTTTTAGGGTGCATATCATTGTTTATATGTTCCTCACATGAGCGGTTTCAAGTCCCTTCATCCCCCGAGTATCTTATGTAGACGCAACTAGTGATTTCCTTTTAAATGATTCCCTGGCTGTTAACATTGCACCTGTCACCTGGTCAGATTTTGAAACTCTTGCCCTCCCTCTCATTTAGTGAGTATCTTCCTGATGGGCTCTTTTGAGGGGCTGAGCTTCTTCCATGGGATGTCCTTGGGGAGTAGGGCAGTGCTCGCATTGCAAAGCTGACTTCCAACTCCTCACAGCCTACTTACGAGCCCCCCACCTTGCTGCGCTACCTGTAAATCCTGGGTAACAAGATTCTGCCCCGTTACCCCCACCGCACACGCCTGGCTTGTCTGCAGATGCTACATCCGTGTTCACTTGTGGACATGTCGCCGCCACGTTCTGGTTTGTCCTACTGAGCAGAGAGGGCGTCCAGATCGCCACCATCTGGGCAGGTGAGCAGGCGGCCCTGGACCTGGGCCTGGGTTTGTGTGGTCTTCGGAGCAGCTTCTCAGGGCTGTCCCCTGAGATTAAGCTCTGTGGGTGCACCCCGAGGCCGCGGCCTGGGATGGGAGTGCCCTCAGTCAGTAAGTGAGTCAGAAAGCATTGCTCTCTGTGTTCCTCTGACACCGAGGTTTGGTTGATTCTCCAGGGACAGACCGGTCCAGAGTCACTACTCCAGCTGCTGTGAAACTGTTATCTCAACCCTAAAGAGAACTGGATGCAAAAGGCACTGTGTCTAAACGTTGACCAGATGTGCGAAGCCCTATTTTGATGAAGGACACCGTGACTCACTAAGCAGTAATGCATGGGTTCTGCTGTTTTTAATTACCTTTTGACGGTTTGAGAAATCCATGTGTTGTTCTCGCGGAAAGGCCGCTTAGGGAGGTTGGGATCTGGTTATAGTAGTGATAGAAAATAAATACATTGTGGTGTGGTCGTCAGACCGAGCTCTTCTGTGCTTACGGGGGACGGGGGCGGGGGGGGCTCGCAGGCGAGAGCAGAGCTCCACCCTGTGCCCCGAATCCGGTCTCTCTTTGCTTTGTCGTCTCCCGCGTTTCCTACGCGTTCTGTTTACTCCCTGTGCCAGGAAGCTGGTCCCATCCTCAGCCCACGTACCCCGCTTCCAGCTGAACCTCCCGATGGCTCGCCCTGCTCTCCGGCTCGCCGTCCCTTCATGTAACGCTGCCTCCTGGCTCTTCCCTCCCTGCCTTCCGACTTCGCCTATGTCTTTCCATGTGGCCTTCATTTTTCGCCCTTCCTCACTGATGGATGCCCAAACCCTGTGCCATGACAGAGAATCCGTTAGAGTTTTCAAAATGAGCGAGACCAAGTCTTTGTATCCGAAAGGTTTACAGAGAAACGGGAGAGGCGGCGCATGTGTAACAGGCAGAATGCTTATGCCCACCCCTCAAATTCATGGGTTGAAACCTAACCCCCAAGGCGATGCTGTTTGGAGGTGGGGCCTTTTGGAGATGATTCAGTCACGAGGCTGGGATGGGATTCGTGCCCTCATAACATCTGCCCGCTTTCCATTTGAGGAAACCCAGTTCAGATGGGGTACGCATCACTCAATGGTGAGAGCTTGATGAACATGGATGATGATAGACACCATTTCTTTAGCAGCGAGTGCTACAACTTTTCAACTGAGAAAATGTATTTATTTTCTATCACTGCTATAACTCCCTCATACAAGCCTGGTGGCTCAGAACAACACAAACGTAGTATCTTACAGCTCTTAGGTGAGAAGCCCGACGTGGGACCCACGACTGAGATCGACCTGTGAGCAGGGCCGTGTTCCTTTCTGGAGCGTCCGGGGGGCAGTCAGTTTCCTTGCCTTTCCTACCTTCTTCGGGCTGCTCACATTCCTTGGCTCGGGGCCCCTTCCTCTGTCTTCAGTGTCGACTCTCTCTGCTGTCTCTGGCCACAGCTGGGAAAGCTTCTCTAGTTTTAAGAACCACTGTGATTAGATTAGACCCACCTGGAAAATCCGGTGTAATCTCTACATCTCGAGGTCTTTAACTCGGTCACCTCTACAAAGTCCCTTTTTCCAGGTAAGGTATATTCACAGGCTCTAGGGAATTGGATGGGGACATCTTTGCGAGGCCATTTTTTTCCGCCCACTAGAGAAGACGTTTCCTGAACTTGATTTAGTTCGTAAAACAGAAAGGACAAAATGATGTCACTTTCTCCAGCATTTAAGGTGCCTTGTACTGGAAGCGCAATATTTCTGTATTCTATATAGACATCTAGACACTTCCATGAAAGCCAGGAACCTGGGAGGACGTTACAACATTGTGCTCAGATGGCTCCCAAATTTATATCCCAGCCACGCTATGTGGCCTAAGTGCCAGATCCACATTTCCAGATATCTTCATTGACTATTAGCTTGCCGAGCTAACCCGTAATTAAAGAGCCACACACAGAGCTCCAACACAGCAGATCCGAAACAGAATGCGCCACTGCCCGGCCCTATTCTCTGCCTCTGTTCCCAAATCCCAGTTAATGACGTCATCGTTCGTTCTGCCCTCTAAACATTAAAATCAGTCATGGGTCCTCAAATCAGTCATGGATCCTCTTCTTTTTTCACCCCATTCAGCGATGGACCGGCAAACCCTATTGTTTCTGCCTCCGGCCTGTGTCTGGAATGAGACGTTTCTCCTATTGCTAGTTTTTTTTTAAAAATTATTATTATAGTTTCTTCATCTTATACCCGCATTACTTCATTAGAATCCTAACGTATTTCTCTTCATTACTTGTTCCTCTCTTCTCACCCAATCTCCACCGTTACCTACGTTAACTTTCTAGAAAAACAAATCTGCTTGCATCTTCCTTCTTCTGAAGAGCTTTCCTCATCATCTGTGCAAAAAATAAAGTCGGAGGGAAACGTGAGCGCACCGTGCGCCACAGCGAGTGGGCGCGGCGGGGGCGGAGCGCCTCCTTCCTGTCATCCTGGGTGTCTCTCGGAGGTTCTGCGTGACCGTGCGGATCTTTACGTCCTTGCCCAGGAGGAGACAGGCGGTGTCACGGCCTATCGC
>NW_011889029.1:523331-529243 GCF_000151845.1 Pteropus vampyrus | reverse complement strand
CCTGTCATCCTGGGTGTCTCTCGGAGGTTCTGCGTGACCGTGCGGATCTTTACGTCCTTGCCCAGGAGGAGACAGGCGGTGTCACGGCCTATCGCATCTGACACTTACGCCGGCGTGTCGTTTGCTCCTAGCTTCTCTTACGGGCACAGAGCCGCGCTGAAGTTCAGACCCCGTCGACACCCCGGACTTCTGGATCACAAGCTCAGCGGGTAAATGTACGCCAGCCAAACTAGCTGTCCGGAGAGGGAAGGACGCTGCCCTGTCGCTCATGTCTGAGCACACGTGAAAAGCGAAAGAAGAGCATCCTGGGGCTTGTTTATCCTGGCTCCGGAGCCGACCGCTTCGGAAGTGCGCACAGCCAATAATGACTAATATCCTCAGATATTCCTGATTACTCATCAGGCGTAATCATGGTGAACACTCTGAGGCCCACACATTATTTCCTTGTTTTCCTCTTTGGATGACAATTTCCTGTGCGCCCCGCATGGCATCTCCATAGGAGAACTAGGAGCTTCCAGAACTAAATGTATTTAAAGAACAGTCGAGTCTATGGATTCTTCTTGGCTCTTAATTTGCAGCTAAGTTCCGATTAAACCCGTGCTTTTATCTAATCAAGTTAAATTGCCGTGACTGTGGAGTTAGAAAAAAAATGTAAAATGGCTCTGGGACTCAGACCGTGGCCTGCACTGAGGCTGATTACAGAAGGAGGTGGAGATACTTGAAATAATAGAGCAGAAATCAATACCCTTTCCATGAGAAGTTGACGCTACATATGTCTGGACCACAAGTATTTATTTATTTACTGTTTGCCTGGCGATCCAACAAATATATGCAATACAGTTTATGAATCCAAGAATTGAGGTTGTCCTTGACCCTTGAACAACACAGGGGTTAGGGGCATCGACCCACCACATGGTCAAAAATTCAGGGGTAACTTTGACTCTCTAAAACCTGAACTGCTAATAAATAGCCTACTGTTGACAGGAAGTCATATGACAATAGAAACAGTCAATTAACACATATTCTGTATGTTATATGTATTATATACTATATTCTTACAATAAAGTAAGCTAGAGAAGAGAATATTCATTAGAAAAATCATAAGGAAGAGAAAATACATTCACAGTACCATATGTATTTATTGAAAACAATCTGCATATAGTAGACCCACGCAGTTCAAACCCGTTTTGTTCAAGGGTCAATGACACTGAGTTGGTGTGTCCAGCTGTTGACATGGGACACATGCATGGCATGCCAAAGTGACAGTTTAGGGAATTCCCAAGGTCGTATTGATCAGTCGTTAAAAGTGGACCAAGTTGCTTGATAACTGTTCTCAATTCTTTATCTTCCACGTGAGGGATAATAATGCCTGCACCTTCACAGGGCATACGGTGGCTGATGTCTATGAACGCTACATACCTTCCAGCACTGCTTGAAGTGTGGTACACATATAACATCCCCCCAAAATAGATATTGCTATTCCTATCTTGCAGATCAAGAAACTGAGGCACAGACTTTAAGTTACGTGCTCAAGGTCACACAGCACTCCCATTGGTGGAGATTACTTTTTGAACTGCCCGTTTCTTGGTGTAAAATTCTGAGGATTAGAAAGTTCTTTCTGCCTTGAATCCAGATCTGCCTGTAATGCCCACCCTGGTCACGGTTCTGTCCTCGGGATCCAAACAAAATAAACGGAACCGTTCTCCCCCGTGGCACCCCTTAAGTATTTGAGGATAGTGGCTGTGTCTTCCAGTCTTTTCTACTCTAGGCTAAGCAACCTCAGGCCCTGAGTTTGGGTGGTAGTTGCTCTGCCCCATGTGGGCAAACAGTCAGGATGTGTTCCTACCTAGCACGAGGCACGCCACTCGCCCATACCCAAAATGGAGAGAAAAGCTCGTTTTGGTAGACATTGTTTCTTTGCCTGTTCTTATCCCAGACTGGTAATAGCAAGACCCATACATATATCCTATTATCTCCAATAATAATAATAACAGCTAAACTATATTATGACTTATTACTTGCCAGTCAATATTCTGTGACTTAGGTTTTAATTAATGATCCCAAGAAACCCAGGAGTCAGTTGCTATTCTCATTCTTGCTTCAGTGAAGAAGCAGGCACGGAGAAGTTAGGATTCGGTGCTATATTACACAGCGTCTGCGCATACAGGGGCTAGCTGTCCACAGGGATGATAGCACTGCGGTGTCACAGCGGCCTGGAAGAGTGTGTATGACCAGTGATGAGCCCCAGGTCAGCTAGAGAGTGAGCCCCAGGTCAGCAGGGGACAGGCTGTCAGCCTAGGACAGGTATTGGTATTGTCAGGTGGATGTGAAATATTCGCCTTTGCCTCTGGACCCCTCCAAGTGTGTTTCATATCAAGGGGGGCATTTTGTTGCTATATTTTATATCTTGGAAATAGAAAGATAAATGATAGATGATGATATATCGATAGATAATAGATGATAGATGATGATATATCGATAGATGATAGATGATGATATATCGATAGATGATAGATGATAGATTTAGATAGACAACATATGTATTATATATCTACATATCAATATCTGTGTTTGTAGCTATAGCTATAGATATACAGATGTAGATGTATTTCTGGCCTTCGTTATAGTATTTATTTCACCTCAGATGGTGGGCTTCGAGAGTGAAGGCATTCCTGTCGGTGGGCACAGTTCTGTCTCCAAGCATGACAGTGCAGGGGGAAAGGAGCCCAGAGACAAATCCCTGGCATAAAAAATGAGCAAAGAGAGTGATGAGGGTGACTCGGAATAGAAGCGAGAGGTGGCAGAGGTAAGAGCGAGAGAAAGGAAGGGAGAGGCCACCGCGGACAGCCCTAGAATCCAGGGGAAGAGCAGCCCAATCCAGCCCAGGGCCCCAGACGCACAGCAAAACGCCAGGGCCTGTGACGTGACCACGGGGAGGCCGCGATCGTAGACAACCTGCAGACGGGGTTTGACGCGCCCTGGAGGAGGCCGAAGAGGACACTGCGCAGCCGGCGCCCATTACCCCATCAGTTTCCGTGACGGTCCGCTATTTCCGCCAGCGGGGAAAGAATTTTTCACAGGGCCTCTGAGTTGCCTGCCAGGTAACATGCTGGTTTCTTAAGGGGGTGCAGGGTGCAGTAGTGGTGACCATGTTTTCCTGTGATCCCGCCCCAACTTGATGTCTATGAATGCTACATACCTTCCAGCACTGTTTGAAGTGTGGTACACATATGACATCCCCCCAAAATGGATATCGCTTTTCCCATTTTGCAGATCAAGTGACAGGCACCTCCTTCTCCTCTGGCTCCCATTGTTCCTTCCCTGTCACCCAAGCAGAGAGACTCCTTTTGGGGGACATGACGTCACGGACGTTCTCCGGCCTGTTGATAAGGGAAGCTGCCCCTGTCCTGGTTCCACCGCTGCCTCTGGGATGATGCCGGTGGCGCTGGGCGACTTCAGGCGCCTTGGCGATGTGTCTCCAGGCAGGACGAGCACGTACCCCGCTTTGCCGGGTGGTGTTCCACCGTCCAGTGTGTCTGGTGCTCGGCAGAGCCCCACTGTGGAAGGTGGAACTGAGCTGGCCGGCTGGCGGGGAAGTGGGCACAAGCTGAGATCTGCTACCCGAATCATCCGCCAGCTGTCTGTGGCACCCCAGAGGCGGACGGGCCTGCCTTCGTGATGAGCCGTATGCTAGAAGGAGGGACATCCGGCTGGGCGGGTGAGCCCCAGCTGGGCTCCTCAGCATCCACCTGCTTCCTGGAGCCTGCACAGGGAACATATCCAGCCTGCAGGTCATTAGGAGAATGACACCCCGATGTCATCTTTAAAGGTGACCTGGTCCAGAGCACAAAGCTGACCCTCACACGACTCTCCCAAACCACATGCTTATGGGCGACCCCAAATTTCTAGCAGATGCAAAATCTTTTCACCACCGCCATGTTTGGCATAGTCTGTAAGTTGCCTAAACACGCTTATGAGGTACCGCTGAGCTTAACTCCAGCCATACTCACTCAGCTGTTTACTGCAGCCTCCAGCTAGATTTTCCCAGCTCATGTCTACATAAGCCACGGTTAAAGGACCAGCTCCCTTTCCACATCTCTGAACAGATGGGATGCTACCGTGGGCATCCGGAGAGGCCACTAGCTATGGTCATCTGGGCCCCTCCAGGTGGGGTCAGGAGCTACAGAGCACGTGCCCACCTGACTCTATGTCCCATCCATCAGCTGGCTCTCCTTTTTGGCGGAAGACTAGAGAACCAGGGGTTGGGTGGGGGCCCGCCAGCCCATCTGCCCTTGTGACATTGTCCTGTGAAATAGACCATCCCAGGCCTGTGGCACAAATAGAAACCTGGCAACTACCTCTTCAAAGTCGGCAGTGACAGGGAAGTTACCAAATAACTTCGAACGAGGCCGGCAAGTCTGCTTCGAAGCGGAACACCAGCCACTTCCTTTCCTTCTCTTTCTATTCTTTGTTATTTTTGTTCAGTACCGATTTTCACGCTCTACCTTAGACCCATTGCTTTAGCTTAAGCAGCTCTCGAGGTGATTCCGTTGTGCCAGCCAGAATCTGATCGAAAATGCCTTTCTTAGTTCTAATCATGCACGAGTCTGCAAGCGTGTGAGTCCGACAGCAGGCACGAGCCCGGGTCTGCAATTCTCAGATTGTCTTATTCCCTCGGTCGGGTCGATAACTGTCTTTCTCTTTGTCTCTCGATGATGAGTCAGGCATCGGGGAAAGTCGTGAGATGATGGCTGTTCCATTTTCACAGGCTGAGCCCTGGCGGATGAGGCGACCAGATGTCTGTGGTCGTGTGTCTTCGTTTGTAAAAGCAAGTTCCCAAGAATGCTTATCCAGACCATGCTCTGTCCACAAAAGTGTTCGTTGAAATAATGAAACAGAAATGATTGGAAATCAATAAATTCTAAACTTCGAGAATGTATTAAGGATATTATGGCACTTCATTGCTGCTTTAAAATCATATTTGCAAAGAATTTGGTATAGAAAAACTCTTTGCACAATCAATGCTGATGGTCTATTAGCTGAAAAAATAGTACACAACATTTTATACATAGTGTTTCAAATACGTAAAATATGCATGGAAATCTAATGGAAAGAGATTCACTGAACTATATTAATGGTGGTTTTTTACGGGCAGAGGGATTCTTTATATTTTAATTCAGTTTTTCTACATTGACAAAGTTTTCTGCAATGATTATATTAATAACTTCTATACAAAGTGTCAAAGGCTAGTTAGCAAATTTTACATGGATATTATGAGAATAAAATGAGATTAAAAAACGGAAGAGAGCTGAAAAAATGTGGGTGAGCACTGTTGTTTTTAACAGTGATTACTTAACTTTAGGGGAGGCAGTAATAAAATTTTAATTTAAAAACAATCCAAGAACAAATTGTACCGTCTCAGCAGATAGGTGGTAATTGTTTGCCAAATTAACACATCACCCTTTCAGTTCTGCTTCAGATGATGATGTCAGTGCCTGACACACCTCAGGGGAAAATGCTAACCTGTGTCTCAGAGGCGGAGCGCACTAGTCCCCAGCTCCTGATAGCCATCGGTTTATTTCGCTTTGTCCTTGGCGAGCATAGAGGTGTTCTGCCCTGAGGATGTACATCATGGCCTGGCTCACTCTCCCTTGCTGGTCCAAACCTGACTTTGGTGACTGTCCCCTCAGCATCTTGGGCAGTGGGGAGATCCGGATGTGGGTGACCTCTGTGCCTTCTTCAGCTGTGGTGTGCACGTGTGATGTGTGTGGCCGCTTTGGGAGATGACATTTGCCCAGGCCAGGTGCTCAGCCCTAATCTGGCTTCCTCTTCTTTCATGTCTCCCAAGGGGCATAATCCCAGTCCCTAAATTTAAACCGTGTCGTCTTAAAATACATGCCCTCCTCTGCCAG
>NW_011889029.1:517655-521636 GCF_000151845.1 Pteropus vampyrus | reverse complement strand
TGGGCGGCAGCTGTCGCTGCCTCTCTTTTGCTCCCAAATGAATTTTAATGTTCTCGGTGATCTCTAATCTGCTAACGTAGACTGTGGGGAAGAATGATTGTGGCATTGAGGGCATCGGCATTGTGCTGAGCTCATTTCTGTCTTTCTGCCTAGTGTCCTGCCACTCAGATGGGAAAGCTGGGATTGGGAAATCAAGGCAAGTGTGATGGGGGACAGCTGGGAAGGGCACAGGGGTTAGTTCCTACGGGACCCCATTCAGGACAAACTAGTAATAGCAATCCTCTGCACAAGCCGGCGTCACGGCCCTCCAGACGGTCCTGTGGATCAGCGGTCAGAGGTTCTGACCAGCAGCCTTGACTTCGCTTTCTGTTAAAGCAGGGGTCTCCAACCCCCAGGATGGTCCATGGCCTGCTAGGAACCAGGCTACACAGCAGGAGGTGAGCGGCACGTGAGCGAGCAAAGCTTCATCTGTATCTGCAGCCGCTCCCCAGCGCCGGCATCACCGCCTCAGCTCCGCCTCAGATCCTCAGGCATTAGATGCTCGTGGGAGCACCGGTCCCTGGTGCCACAAAGGCTGGGGACCGCTGAGTTTAAGCATTTTGACGACATCTGCTTTTTCCTTCCTCTTGCGTGTATTTTTGGTATATGCTGTGAAAACCCAAATCAAACAACAAATATGAGTTGACACCAAAATATTGGAGAGAAGGTGAGGAGAATCAAGAGGACACATTCTCCACACCCCAGAAAAGTTCACAGTCTCATGGAGGGCGTAAGACAAGTTTTAGAGGAAAATAATGAAGACGAAATATATGATGCTGTGTGCTTAAAAGGAGGAAGAAGCAATATTCTCTCAGAAGACTGATTCGTACACATAAGAATTAAATATGTGGTTTAAAAAAATCACAATTCAATGGAGAAACAGAGTATTATCCCATTTCCATTTATGGGGGTTTAAAAACTATTAATTAGCGTTTAGAAAAAAAACAGTACAGGCCTTCCTTTTTAGACATGCAAAACATATATTAGAGCTGGAAAAAATGAATTAAGTGTTTAAAAAGAAAACCACAGAAAATGAGAAGATAATAAAAATAAGTCATCTAAAACCTCAAGAAGTAAGAACTTTTTAAGTGTAGAAGTAATGGAAGAAGTCTCAGAGGAATCTGGGAAATTACAGATTTGAGTCCTTAAAAAATTTAAAAGCACTATGTGCCTAAAACATTCATGAAAATATAACATAAACGAAGTTATTTTTCCGACTGATTTAGAAAAAAACTGCAGTGGTTGGTAGATCTGTCTACATAGTTGACAGCAATCGCCCCGTCAAACCCCGTATCATTTTACAGGTAGGAAAACTGACAGGGAGTGGTAGCAAAGGGACTTACCAACGAGACAAGCGGCTTTGTCGCAGACTCAGAGCCAGACCCGTGAGATGCCTGGCTCGTTCAGAGAGACGGTTTTTTATCCCAAAGAAAGTAAATGTTATTTATCAAAGAGAACCGAAAAAAAGAAGCGTAGAGCAAAAAAAAAACAAAAACAAAAAAAACAAAAAAAAACGTGTATACGTTGTTATTTTACATGTAGTCATCCTTAAGCATAGCGCTGAGAAGACAGGGTGGGTGACGGCTTGAAGTCAGAATATGCCGATAACGCTAAAGCAGGAGATTTATTTAAGTCAGCACGATGCGTCAGTGTTTTGTTTTTGATAACAAATAAGAAAATTGTTGTAGAAATGTTTTGAGATATTTTGGAGAAAGATACAATACATTCAGTAAAGTCTATATTTTAATGACCATTATTTCGATTCTACAGTTACTTTCAGGATTCTAAACATTGGATTGAGGCTATTTTTTTTTTTTTTAAATCCTTGGGCTACATATATACACCCTTAGGTCATAATAACCTGTAATGTGTGTGTTTTTCTGGGAGGAAGAGGACAGGGTGACAAGGTGAGCTTTGTGATTTAAAGTCTGGTGGATAATGACTGTCAGACAGAGAAGAATTTTTAAAAATTTTTCCATAAGCCCCAAATGCAGTATTCAGAAGCCATATTTTAATCAGGTCATTTCATAATTTTACAGAGGAGTCGTCTTTTAGAGGGAAAAAAATATATATATATATTTCTCCAACACATGAAGGACAAAAAACGAGAGCCATGGCAGATGAGTTCTGCACGAGGCAGCTGTGTAATTGATGCCCTTGGCTTCCTCAGGCCATGTTGCTGCGTGCTGATCGGAAGTCACTTTTAAGCAGAGTCGACTCGGATCACGATTGATTTAGCGCAGTAGAGCCGGCCTGCCCAATGTGGGAGGCAAGTGTTCTTGGAAGTCCTGCGTCCACGAGCCCCAGTGGGGGTGGGGGGATCCACAGGGACGAGGCAGAGCAACAAATCTGCAGCTCTGGGGTTGACACCGACCTCGGCAGCCTTTCAGAAGTGACACCTCCTTTCATTTTCTCCACTTTCTCGCCCCTCGCATCCCGGCGCTGTGGGACGACAGGCTGGGTGGCGGTCGCACCCCATCGGAGCTCCCTCAACCCCCGTTTCCGTGTTCGAAAATATGCCTTCTGGAAAGATGGCTCGAATGCCCCGAGATTTGGCACGCTCACGCCAGCTACCCGATGGCACGTGACAGCGTCGTTCTGCCGGGTCACAGAAGTTTGTGTCCTTTCTTTTCTTTTGATTTGGCCGTTTCGAAGAGTACCCCAAATTCAGGAGACGCCGGGAGGAGAAGTTACGTGCACTGCACTGAGAGAGGACGCCTCACGGGCTCGTTGGAGCTTTGGAGACTCTGCGCACCCCGCGGAAAGCACGGAGGATGATCGGGCCGCACCCCTGGGTGTCAGGAGTAGTGAGGTTAGAGGAAGGAGGGAAGGGAGGAGGAGCTGGCCGTATGGGCCTTGCCTTCCTCCTTGGATGTGTGCAACTTGAGGGAGCCGGTCCTGAAGTGGGGGGGCCTAAGACTGTCTCCGTCAGACTCACTGTGCGGCTCGGGCAGGGGAGTTATTACTCAGCATCCATTTTTATTAACTGCCAAGTGGACACCCCGAGAGGATAATTTTGCCTCCCCAGGTGTTTAGCCGCTGGACTTGGTGGCATAGTAACTCTGTGTTAAGTGGGGACAGCGGATCACACCCCCGTACGCCGCCCCCACAGCCCCCGTATCTAGTTGCTATTTTCTTCCAAAAAAAATGATTCTTGGGTCATAGTCACGGCACATGTATCGATACGAAACGTTGAATAAGCAACTCCAGAAGCGGATGCGATCTTTCAGGCCATGTGGGAACCTCTGGAATAGGACATTTCCGGGGCGTCGTGGGCCCTGTGGCGTCAGTGGGATGAAAGACTGGTGACACACTGTGACCTTGCGTATAACTGGCCCGTCTGGTGGGGGTTGCCTGTTTTTCTACCGAAGATAATGTGCGACGCTTTTGAGTTTAGAATCGATTTAAAATTTTCAGTTACTGAGAGTTTTCCCGAGGGACCAGAGCGATGCAGACACCACGCCAAACAAGTTTCTCATCAAACATAGAGGATTGCCTAATTATTCTGTCTATTCATCTATCCTGTATTTGGGTTGTTTTCATGTGAATTCACTGATTCTCGGGTGGAGGACGGTGGAATTTTTATATTCTTAATGAAACTACACATTTATTCATTTGACGGTTTGATTTAACTGAGCACCTGCTATGTGTCTGGCACTAGGCAGAGCCCTGGAGTTGCAGAGCTGAGAGCAGGACTTTTCCTCGGAGGGCTTACGAAGGCGCAGGGGGCCGTGAGGGGCGCTGCGGCCGAGAGACCAGCACAGGGGAAGAGGCGCAGCGGCGGCGGCCGGCCCCGGGCGGCTTCCTGAGGGGCAGCGCGTGATCTGGCCTTGGAGGACAAGAGGCATTTTCTCAGCGAAGACGGGGGTCGGGGGGCTCGGGGGGAAGGCAGAGGTTCCTGAGCAGAGGTACAGGAAGTGGAGGAGGAGGCGTCGCAGCAGG
>NW_011889029.1:515303-517605 GCF_000151845.1 Pteropus vampyrus | reverse complement strand
GGGGGGAGGGGCGACCTAGTGAGGAACCGGCCCCTGGAGTTTTCTGGCCTCTGTTGGTCGAAGTCAAGGAGCTGCTTGGTTTTTTGCAGGTTTTCATGGAGGGAAACGGGGTGATCAGGTCTGTTCGGATGGGGGGCAGAGACAGGGAAGGGGGCGTAATGGAGGAAAGACTGTCCCACTTCAAATAGTGGAAGGCACGATGGAGTTTGGATGGCTTTCTTCTAGCTAATGACAAAGCACCACCGTGAAGAAGCGCGTTAACGTTAGGAGGTCTGGGCGCCAGCCCTCGCTTCGCGGCTCATTAGTTTTGTGTCGGGATGAGTCACTTCACGTCCCTGTCCTTAACATTCTCATTTGTGTGTCTGTGTGTGTGAGTGTGTGTCTGTGAGTGTGTCTCTGTGTGTGAGTGTGTGTCTCTGTGTGTGCGTCTGTGTGTTTGTGAGTGTGTCTGTGTGTGTATCTGTGTGTGAGTCTGTGTGTGTGTCCGTGTGTGTGTGTGTCTGTGTGTGTCTCTGTGTGTGTGAGTGTGTCTGTGTCTGTGTGTCTGTGTGTGTCTCTGTGTGTGTGTCCGTGTGTGTGTGTCTGTGTGTGTGAGCGTGTGTCTGTGTGTGTGTCCGTGTGTGTGTCTGTGTGTGTGAGTGTGTCCGCGTGTCTGTGTATGTCTGTGTCTGTGTGTGTGTGTCTTTGTGTGTCGTGTGTGTGTCTGTGTGCGTCGTGTGTGTGAGTGTGTCCGTGTGTGTCTGTGTGTGTCCATGTGTGTGTGTGTGTCTCTGTGTGTGTGTCCGTGTGTGTCCGTGTGTGTGTGTGTCCGTGTGCGAGTCCGTGTGTGTGTCCGTGTGTGTGAGTGTGTCCGTGTGTGTGTCCGTGTGTGTGAGTGTGTCCGTGTGTGTGCGTCGTGTGTGCGTGAGTGTGTCCGTGTGTCTGTGTGCATCTGTGTGTATCTGTGTGTGTCCGTGTGTGCGTCTGTGTGCATCCGTGTGTGTGAGTGTGCGCACGTGCACGCCGATCCCGTCGGTGGACGCTTGAGCGCTACGGCGAGTCAATGATTCCAGTGATGGACACGCCCACCATCTCCTCCTTTGTTGCCTCCATGTCCGAATGTCCAAAGTGGTTTAATAAGTAGGGTATTGAGCGATCTCGGCCTTACTCCAGCTCCCTTGAGATAGAGACCACGCAGCACCTACTTCTCAGATGTCCTCTCGTTCTGCTTCGCAGCCGTCACTTACCCATTTCACCCAGGGAAAGACGGCAGCCCCTCCTGCCACCATGTCTCTAAACTTCAGGGTCTACTGGACCGCATGGCAAGCGGACACCCCTCCATGCTCGGCCAGCGTCCTTAAAGACAGCTGATAGCTGAGCGAGGCCGGGAGGTGGCGACAAGTAGTCCAGGGCAGAAGGGAGAATTAGCTTGTCCTGTCTCCCGGCCCTCACGTGGATAAACTGCTCTCTACCAGGTGACTTACTCGTGTCCGTCCTGTGGAAGATGTGGCACGTTTTCCAAGAGGACACCCCACTGACCCCTTAGGTCGCTGCTTCAAAATGGAGATGTGTTACTGGGATGAAAATTATGTTGTAGGGCAAATACCCATGAAAAAATATGTTCTAATGGAAGCCACCGCCAGGAAATGTCCCTTGCTAAGACATCAGCAAGCATCCGTCAATGAAGTAAATGACTACACATTGGGAAATATATACAGTAGACTGCATATTTTTTAACTTTCCATATCTTTGTATGTAGTTGTTATATTTTATTATTTGAGCTTTATGTGTAATTTATGGATAGCCTTTTTTTTTTCTCCACCAACCCCATATAGTCTGCTGTGAAAAGCAATCCTTTCCGGGCTGGGGGAATTTGGCGAGAAGACAGAACCATCAAATGCAGTGATTCTCAGCTTTTTACAGTCCACCATTTTAACCACAAGCTTGTCAAACCCGCCCTGCGATCATGAATTTTCAGTCAGATGTTTTCAATTTGTCTTCCAATATGATGTTGACTCATACATTTGGCAGATTTATGATTTCTCCATTCTCCCCTGCCACTCATTCTCAAGTTTTAGATTTTTTCATTTAATAGTTGTAGCAGGTTTTCCTCTTTTTATAAATCTTCATGAAGTTTCGAAACCCAGTGCCATACAAGTTGGGAATTGCTGTCTGACATTATCCTCTGAGGCTCTGGTGCTGTATTTCATAGCGCCATGTTCTTGAATCCTCTGCCTGAGGTAATGAGCGGGTATGATGCTGCTCTTCAAACGTCCGATGGCACAGCCTGATTCTGCCCCCTGGAGAACAGAGTCGGGGCAAG
>NW_011889029.1:510839-512708 GCF_000151845.1 Pteropus vampyrus | reverse complement strand
TGTCCGTCCTGTGGAAGATGTGGCACGTTTTCCAAGAGGACACCCCACTGACCCCTTAGGTCGCTGCTTCAAAATGGAGATGTGTTACTGGGATGAAAATTATGTTGTAGGGCAAATACCCATGAAAAAATATGTTCTAATGGAAGCCACCGCCAGGAAATGTCCCTTGCTAAGACATCAGCAAGCATCCGTCAATGAAGTAAATGACTACACATTTGGAAATATATACAGTAGACTGCATATTTTTTAACTTTCCATATCTTTGTATGTAGTTGTTATATTTTATTATTTGAGCTTTATGTGTAATTTATGGATAGCCTTTTTTTTTTCTCCACCAACCCCATATAGTCTGCTGTGAAAAGCAATCCTTTCCGGGCTGGGGGAATTTGGCGAGAAGACAGAACCATCAAATGCAGTGATTCTCAGCTTTTTACAGTCCACCATTTTAACCACAAGCTTGTCAAACCCGCCCTGCGATCATGAATTTTCAGTCAGATGTTTTCAATTCGTCTTCCAATATGATGTTGACTCATACATTTGGCAGATTTATGATTTCTCCATTCTCCCCTGCCACTCATTCTCAAGTTTTAGATTTTTTCATTTAATAGTTGTAGCAGGTTTTCCTCTTTTTATAAATCTTCATGAAGTTTCGAAACCCAGTGCCATACAAGTTGGGAATTGCTGTCTGACATTATCCTCTGAGGCTCTGGTGCTGTATTTCATAGCGCCATGTTCTTGAATCCTCTGCCTGAGGTAATGAGCGGGTATGATGCTGCTCTTCAAACGTCCGATGGCACAGCCTGATTCTGCCCCCTGGAGAACAGAGTCGGGGCAAGGAGGCCTCTTCTTCAGCCCCACATCGGCCTGGGCGCCCTGACTTTGTCTCACCTGGAGACGGGAGCGGTAGGTGTCTGAGGTGTGGGTTCTGCCCGGCTCCCAGCCCTGCGCCTGCGTAAGCAGAGGCTTCCTGGGCTGGCACCCTCACCCCTCCCTACGTGCTTCGGCCCCCAGGATGCCCGCCGACGGCGAAGCTCCCCAGCAGTGACCTCCTGTGCCCAGCACGTAACCGTACTCTGCTTTCTCCTGCTTCCGAAGGTCAGGTCCACTGCCGACCACGGAGCTGTCAAGTTCCCCGAGGTCAGGGAGCGATTCTGTCCTGCCCTGGGAACATTCTGGAATGCCTCTCAGCATTTTTTGCAGCAGTAGGCACAGACAGGTGCTCCCACCAACACCTGAATGTAGCATAACTAAACAGATGGGGACAAAAAGAGCAGAGGAACTCGGAACTTCTGATCCCGGACGCGGTCCACTCTCTCTGGGTGTTGGTAACACAGTTGAGGTAGAGGGCGTCGGGCTGTGTTCATGGTCCTCACAGGAGATTATGAAGAGGCTCTGAACGCGTGTGCGTGCGTGTGCGTGTGCATGTGCGTGATTAGTCTCAGGGATGCTTTGTACCGTATATGTATGTGCTTAGGAGAATGATCATTCTGTAATCGTATGGCAAGTTAGGTTTCTATGTAGAGGACCTTTTATGAGTCTTCCCTCAAAAGGGAGCCCTGACAACCGAAAGCATCTCCCAAAGCCAGGGCCGCCCTGTGGCCAGCCACCAGCCCCGGTGCGACCTCGAGTATATACTGTCCCTCTGCGGCCACCACGTTCCCATCCGTAAAGTGAAGCGAGTGAGTGTGACGGCGTCCGAATGTCCTTCCAGACCTGCGTCCTGAGGCCGTTGCTTCCCATCCTCAGTTCCGTGGCTGCGCCGAGCCGGGGCCCCAGGCCGTCGCCGAGGCTCCTGCACAGGGCGGGGTGACACCCCTGCAGCGCGAGGGGCTCCGGGCGGCCTGTCTCCCCTCGCGTCCGCCTGCTCGC
>NW_011889029.1:501695-509564 GCF_000151845.1 Pteropus vampyrus | reverse complement strand
CGGGCCCCAGGCCGTCGCCGAGGCTCCTGCACAGGGCGGGGTGACACCCCTGCAGCGCGAGGGGCTCTGGGCGGCCTGTCTCCCCTCGCGTCCGCCTGCTCGCTGCAGACGAGACACCACAGCGCCGCTCCGCGCCCTCGCGCCCCGTTTGGCCCGCGTCTGTTCCTCCCGCGTCCCGAACAAGAGCGTCACGGCTCCTCCAGAAACGGGGGCGCGCTGACGAAGTTGGCGCGGGGACGTGTTGGTGTCCCGGGCGCAAGAACGGACCAGCTGGATTCGCAGCCGGCGACGCGGGCCGCTGAGCGCAGCGGGCTCTGGCGACCTCTCCTTCCGTTTCCTTCAGCCGTTTGTTCTCGCGCCTTCCATCGTGGCTCCTCTTCCCAAGGCTGCGGAGGGTCTGACAGCCGCGTCTGGGCAAAAGCTCGCTGTCCGCTGGCTGTCACTCCCACGTCGCCTTCTCCTTGGCCCTTTCCACCTGGCTCGCCGTAGTCAGAAGTCTGGACTCCGGCCCTGCAGGGCCGGACCTCGTCGGGGAGGCCAGGTCACTGCCCTCGCTGGCTGCTGAGGATGCGTCGATCGGATTCTGGTTGATTAGGGTGGAATGTGCGGGAGAGGAGGGGACGGTCCCTCGGTGCTGGGACATGCCCCAACGCAGAGCGAGTGCCTGGCCATACGACCCCCCAGCTCTGCAGCCCTCACCGGCAACGTGACAGGGAAGGTGCTACCGGGATCCCTCGAGCTGGCTTCCCCGCCGCAAAGGGGACGAAGCTTTGTCGGAGGAAAGGAACGAAGGAAACTGTCACTAAATGTCACCATTACCCTCGAAGGCGTCAGAGCCGTGAGCTTCTCTGGTTCTTTCCTCTGTGACACTCTAGGGTCCATCCCAGCACGTGTGAGCTCATCTTTTCGCACCCTGCCCCAGGGAGGCAAAGCGCGTTCTGAGCAGGGTGTTTTATAGGTGTGTCGCCAACGGAGCAGAACAGCCAAGTCCCTTACCAATGTCGCCCAGCCAGTCAGCGCTAATCCCGTCACTCAGCTGATGGAAAAATATAAGAAAACGTTAAGGTTTTTGCACTGCCGCGATTTCGACCCTCTGAGTCCATGCTTTCCAGCTCCTGACATAGGATCTTTTCCTCGTAAATAATGGTTATTTCCTAGAACAGTGATAACCGCTTAGAATTTCGATAGGAATTTTAAAAAATATTTTTTATTACAAATACCAATCCACTATTTAAAATAATAGACTAGTGCCGGATTATAGTTCTTAGTGATTATAAATCAGCGAGAACAGATTCGAACGTCTACAAGAACGCATGAGTTTCACCGACCTGACCTCAGCATCGCGCGGCAAGGCCCCAGGGGGTCAGTGATATTTTCAGCCGACAAAGGACGTTGGCACACGTCTCACGCGTAAATACACTGACTTAGCACAGTGACAGGCGACACTGTGACACAGCCGCCCCGACGGTGCCAAATGAGCCAAGTGTCCTTCCTTATCTCTCCGTCTTCGCTACTCCAGTCCCCCGCTCGGGCACCTGACCACGCTCTGAGGATGCTCCACCTGGGCGGGAGCTGAACACCTGTCCTTAACAGCTGCTCCTTTGCGAGGCCAAAAACGAGTTCTCGCTTTAGTCGTTCAGGTTGCTCCAAATGTCCACCGTTTATGCCCGGTCTGCTTGCCTGGAAGAAGCAAAACTTCTGCAGAACTTGATAATGGTTATGAGCACCGTCTCCAGGCTTTGCAGAATCCTCCGAAATAACAAGGAGAAGAAAACGTATCGGGGCGCTAGCTATCAAACACCCCAGATCACGTCCCAGACCATGGCTTTTCTCGCCCGGCTGGTTTTCAGTCCAAACAAGATCACGCTTGCCAGCGATTTCTAGCTCATTGTATTTTCAAAGGTAAGAAAAGCACATTTCTAACTCAGTCCAGCCGTCACAGAGCGGGGCTGCTAGAACAGAACTGGCGACAGAATTCATCACTTGCGGAGGCGAGGTTAAAATTTTTCGCCTTTTTTTAGACCCGGGCTGAAGACTCGCATCCGTTTAGGGCATCCTTCTGCGTTCACTGCGTGAATCCAAAACACGACTCCACGCTTCTCTGCTGTCGCTCCGGCGTCCTTGCCCCGGCTCCTGGGCTGCTTTACATCGTTCTAGAGTTGTTTCCACCTCGGTAGTCTCCTGGAAGGCTGGAATTATGCCTTCGAATTCTGCTCCTTGTCCCTTTATCCTAAGAAAAAGGCAAGAGGTCAACTCCAGGAGTGCCATGAGAAGATGCGGGTTAACGTCCCGAGGGAGCCGTCCGCTGGCGGGAGCGATGTGAGTCCTTCTTCAGCCTTTCTGAGCCTCAGGACGTCTGTGAAATTAAGACAGTGACATCTCCCTTCCAGGCTGGTCGGGAAGATGAAGTGAGGTGGTGAATGAGAAGCCCTCAGCTCGGCGCCCAGAGCCAGACAGATGTTGGGGGAGGGCTGCTCGTTTTGCCACAAGGCCTCTCGTGTGCCCACCCGCGCTTGGCAGACGCCCGTTACGTAACTGCCCACCCGACACGTGCGCCCCGAGCTTGGGCCTTCCCCGATGTGGTTTCTCAGTCGGTGACGGCTTCCCTTTCAACCCAGGAAGAACCAACTCCTTTGAACCGTCTCAGAGCTAGAGCCATCGGCCCTGTCGTTCAGTTGTTCTATAAATGGATCACCTACCTAACGGCTCCTCAAGGCATCTGGTCTTCTCAGGAGGATGCGATGGTGCCAGCGAAGTGAGCGAATGAGCTCCTGCTTCCCAGACGGCAGCCCACGTGAGACCCCATCTCTAATTACCAGGTCGTTGGCAGGTGTGATTGCCCAGTAATTGCCCGAACACATGTGGCGACAAGGTGTGTTTACAAGTCATTGGCCACATAGAAAGTGGCCCACTGACTCCCATTCCTCCCAGCCTGTAATGGCTTAGGTTTCGAAGGTTCAAGTGACAGCTGCCTTGATAGAAAGCTGAGAGCATCTGACGCGCTTGTCTTCAGTGTCTGCTTCTTCGTGTGTTCTTTCTCAAGGGTGTTCTAATCCTTGTCTAAAGTCACTTTTTGTCTAAAGTCACTTTTTTGCTCCTCTGCTCTGTAGACCTCAAGTAAATTTTACTTCGGCAGGTATGTGACACAGTCCGCAGACATGCCGAGATGCGTCCACTCATCCCTCGGTAGTGTACGAATCAGAACAGCCCCAGGCTAAACCGAGCGTCAGGTGAGCAGCCTCTGCGTGTGTCTCTGGGATGTCAGCGTGACCGTCACACTCCAAGGGAACTTAATCGGGATGTCTCATTAGGGCCAGACATAAGGAAGGTATTAAGTAAAGGTTAGTCGGAGTGAAACACATTAGTATCTTTCACTTTTTGTGCTGTTAGGCTTGACCGTTAAATTACTTGTTTTTGATGGCGAACTGTTTCTCGCCATCGACATCCATTGCCACTGAGGCCTCAGAATGTATGCTTCTCGTTGCGTATCAGCAGCATACGGTCCTTACGACCAGGCTAAGGTTTGGGGAAAACTAAACGATGGCCTGAAGAGTTCAGAGAAAGGTTCGAAGTCTCTGCCACTTGCAAGTTGCGTGACAACGTCCTCCCGCTCGTCAGTCTCCAGCTCTTCCATGACGGGCTCGAAAACCATCAGTGGTTTTCACAGAGTCATATCTTGAAGTCCTAAGCCTCCTATTCCACAAGGTCTGGTCCCTTCCCACCTGCCTCGACAGGCCGGCTCTGCCGGCTCTGCTTTTACCTGTCTGGCCTACTGGGCTACCAAGTGAGATTATCATTAAAAATAAAGCGTCTTTAAATCGTGTTGGAATACCCCTGGACCAGACGACTCCGCTTCACTCCGAGTGCTTCTCTCCTTCTTCGGAGCTTCAGCTCGTACCCCAGGACGTTCAAGTGCGTGAGGCCCAGAGAGCGGATGCGGTAAAGGCGAGGGGGAGGGAGAGAAGAAAGGATAGAGGGGAGGAAGGGGCGAGCCCTTGCCCTGCCCCCCCCGGGGACCCCGAGGGTAGGCGGGTCCATCCCGGCCGCGTGCAGCCCCAGCGAGGTCAGCTTGGTCTGGTGACAGAAAGTCTTAAAGCTCGGCTCGCCAGTGCCGCCCTTGGCTCCTGTGTGTCACGGCCGGGACCTGGAAGTAGTCGCCAGGGAGTCGAGCAACCCCAGCCTCAAACCTGTGCACTGGTGACAGAGGCTGGGGAGCGGTCAGGCCGGAGAAGGCAGAGGAACCGTCGCCCTCCCCGCTGCTGTAAGGTGGCATCGGTGGCATCGGTCACTGCCCAGACGCCATCTCTGAGAGACAGAGACGAAGGCAGAGGCACCCGAGAGCCCAGTGTGAGACCAGAACATCCACCGAAGAGGCTGTTTAAAGGCTGACACGCAGCAGGTTTGAAGTTGATGGGCGTCTCAGTTTGTCCCCCTGCGGCCGATCAGCGAGCCCTCAGGAAAGAAACCGTGATAGGTCCAGGCAAAATAAAGAGTTGTGTCTGGTGCGTGCACATGCGAGTCACACGGCGCGAGTGAAATTCGTGACGTCACGGTGCTCAGAGACCGTGATGACATGTTGCTGAAGACCGTCCTGTGGGGTTTGAAGGACACCGCCTGCTGTTCATGCCTCTTCTTCAGGTGTGTCTTCACCTCTATATCAGAAAAGACTTCCTTTTGCCCAGGATTGATTTATATATATGCTCTTTGCTCCCCACCCGACAAGGGGTGACAGTGCCCAGAGGCTCCTTCTTCTGCACAAAGGTCACTGTGTGCCTGATGCACGGGCGTTGGCTGCATGGGGACCTTGCTCGTCAGGACCAGCAAGCAGACAGCTCCTTCTCCCTTCTCGGAGGCGACAGCTCAGATTCAACAGGTCCCGCTGCTCCTTGTGGGACACAGTGTCCTGCCAGGAGCCGAGGAGAGTGTCTCGCATGCAGGCAGCCCTGTGACCTCACTCCCGCCTCCCCAAGAACATGTCCACACTTACCTCGGTGCCAGCAAGGACTGCCTTCGCTCTTCACCACCGTGTTCCTCCCAGGCCGAAGGGACTGTAAACATTGAGTCGCAGCCAGAGTCTAAATGCTGCAGGAAGCAGCGTGCGGTGGAGAGATGACCTCACAGGCTCTGGTTGCCAAGTGGAGAGCACAGGGAGCCTTTAAAGAACGGTCTCGGAGAAGGAGCCACCCCCTCTGTGTGTCCCCAAGGGTCAGGCCGGGGGTGGCCAGCCAGGATGAAAGCCACGAGGGGCCGGATCTGCAGCCCAGGCTGGAGATAGCCTCGTCCCTGTCCTCTCTGAGCGACACTCATGGGGGAGAAACTGCCTTGTGCTGTGTTGGCAGGTGACAGGCGAGGGTGCAGACGATTGTAACACGTGCTTGGGGTCTTCTTTGGGCTATCCGACATTCCCCAAAGAACTGCCCTTAAAAAGAGGAAAAGGAAGTGAGTTGCTGGTGTGGCCTGTGCGTAGTTAAAAAAGAAGCAGAAGAATTTTCCAGACTGGAGTTTGCAAACTGACAGGGGCAGAGAGCAAAGCCTGCTGGGGATGCCAGTGTCACACTCTGTACGACTGCAAAGCCATCGCCTTGGATGGTGCCAGGTGCGTCACACGCTACGGGTGTGACAAAGTACATGGGATACGCGTTACATACATATACACTAGGTGCATCATATGCTACGTGCATTACACACTAGTCACGTTGCACACTACGTGCATTACACACTAGTCACGTTGCACACTACGTGCATTACACATGAGCTGCACTACAAACTACATGCATTACACATTGGACACATTAGACACTGCGTGCATTGCGCATGATGCGTCTTACATTATAGTATTACTAAGTACATTATAGACTGTGTGCATTGCACACAGATGCTTAATCTGTGTCAAACAGTCAGAGGATGTTGGGCAGGAAGTAGAGATGAGGGGTGCCAAGGGGGTGTGTGCCTGCGGGGTGCTCAGCACCTAGTCCCAGAGCAGCAGCTAGCTCGTAGGAGCCAGGTAACCTGCACGCGCTCTGTGGGGTGGTTCTCGTCCTGCGTGCTGAAGAGTCCGCCACATCTTGTAGGACCTTCGACGGGGAGGAGCGGGCGTTCAAACAGTGGCTGGGTGTGTGTGGAAAGGCTCCGTCGGTGACAGGCTGGGGGCCACAGGGGCCACTGGCTCTGACTAGGCTGAGATCTAGCATGAGTAAAATAAAAGCTCTGCTTTCCAAATAAACGATTTGCTTTGTTTCTGAAAACAAAGTTTTGAGAGCCAGAACGCGTTCCCTCCAGCACGTCCGATTGGCGTGTTTTTCGTTACTCCATTTACCTGGTGCGTGACGAAGGGAAGGTTTTCACATCTGGTCGCGTCTCGTGTCTGCGCAACTGGATCTGGCCTCTGCCTCGCAGCTGGAGGGGTCGGGGCGGGGAGCGGGAAGTGGCCGCATCTGCCTGCGGTGGGCGCTTTCCTCCTCCTCTTCCCTCCCGGCCCCGGGCCCCTCCCTCCCTCCCTCCTCCCTCCTAAGGAATCCGGGCAGCTCCAAACCCCACCTGGCGAACCTTCCTTCCTTCACCTTCTGCCTTTTCTTTCTGCATCGACTCCTGCTTCCCCTGAGCCTCAGGCCCCGGGCCTCTCTCAGCTACATCACGGGGGCTTCGGGGGCCCTGGAGCCCAGGACCTACGCCCCTCAGGTGGGAAAAGGGGACAGAGACCCAGAGCCTCGGGAAGAGTGTGTGTGTGTGTGTGTGTGTGTGTCCCGCAGGGACAGTCAGAGCTGGCAGGTTAGTTTGGACCCGGGGGAGGCACAGCGCAGGAGCTGAGTGTCCCCAGCCCGTGGACGCCTGCACCCACAGCCTGCATCCCGCGTGAGTTACTTCAGCATCGCTGGGCGTGGCCTTTCTTCTCGCGGATCTGCTCGCGGAGTTAGGGGCTCGCAGCCCCAGAAGCGAATCTCCGGGAGGCGGGTGGGAGCACCCACGCTGGGTATGAGGAGAGAACGCTTGGTCTCCCGGGGCACGTGGCCGCAGGCTCCCGCCAGCTCCGGGACCAGCCCCTGTGTCATAGCTATTTCCTGGGCAACCCAGAAACGGGGGAAACGGGAAGACAATAGCGACAACATTGAGTTCCTTTCACTGAGCGTTTACTATGGGTCAGACACTGTGCCGGCGCTTTCCTTGTGTTAAATCATAGCCACCTGCTGTTTCTATTATTATTACGAAGTGATAACGCTGAAATCTAGAGGCTACGGAACTTACTCACAGTGATGCAGACCAGCGCTGGTTCCTCAGTCCGAGCTTTCATAATAACTGATGTGACACGTATTTTCCAGTTCACGAAGTTTTCCTCGGGAACGGTATTTTATTCAGTCCTTGGCAAAGGGCCGAGAGGCTGAGACAATCCAAGATTATGTAACTCGTAAGTGGACCAGGTGAGACTTAAACCTGTTTTTGTCAAACGCCGGCATCAAAAACTAAAGGTCAGGACTTCAGGTTATGTGAGAGGCAGCAGACGGTTTTTTTTCAGTGACACCTAGGCTCCAGGTATTCAGGGCCTGTCTCGAAAATTAAATATCATGTGAGTTGGCCAAAGCTTTTCCTTCGATCATTACATTAAAATTAAAAAAAAAAATCTTCTTGAGCACAGTAGTGGATGAGGTGGGTGTGCCTAGGAACCCACAGTGAAAATTTACCACGAAGTAACCTCATTAGGGTTGAAAATAACGAAATTGTTCAAAACTGTACATTGTATGTGGCATATGCATTGTCTCACAGCATATGAAATGCAGGAACCTTTGGAACTATTTTTGTGAACAAGTATGACATAGCTGAACCTGATGGAAAATAGCACAAGAAATAAAACAGAAAAAGAAAATTACGGACCAG
>NW_011889029.1:498596-501050 GCF_000151845.1 Pteropus vampyrus | reverse complement strand
AAAGGAGTATAATTGTACCCGACAGCCTCGCAGGGCGTTAGGGTAGAAAGTAGATGTTTCCAGGTAGAAAACTCAGTGTGACCAGGTCATTTCTCTTGGACTTGCAGATGGTGAATTTCGCAGCATTTCCGGTAAATCTCAGAGTCGATGGAAAGTAACGGAGAAAGTGGGGAGTAGCCGTGACCTACTGTTGCCTTCACTCATCACCCTCTTCTCTGCCTAATAAACTTCTACTGCTGTTCATTCATTTATTCTTCCATTCATTCATTCATTCATTCATTCATTCAACTTTTACTGCCATCGCGACAGGCTTGACTATCACGTCCTCCACGAAGTCTTCCACAATTTCCTTGACAAGAGTCACCTCCTCTCTGTCTTTCCATGGCGCTTTGTTCCCACCCCCGTGACGCCTCGTGTGGGTGATGCACCCCTCTCCTCTTCTCTGTAGACTCATGATGCTTCTGCTGGAGGGAGACCGTCTCACTCAGCTTGGTACGGCTGGTGTCCGGTGCTCGGTGCATGTCAATTGATGAAAAATAATAATGAATGGAAACAGAGGGATGAAATGTACATATAAGAGCTTTTAATGCCCGGGGACGCAGTGTGGCTTTGTGGTCAAGGGCACAGGCTCTGAGGTCGCACTGCCTTGGTTTTGATCCTGGCTCTAAGATTTAGTAGCAACTCGCCCTGTGCCTCAACTGCCACCTTGAAAAACGGTAACGATCGTCATGCCCGCCTCATGGCGTCATGTCGAGGATTAGATGAAATAATCCAGAGTAAGTATTTAGAAGATGCCCAGGCATATAGTATGTGCTCAATAAATGGTAACTATTGCTTATTTCCCCCCCCCTCGTGAATTTGATTTTTTTTTTTTTGTAAAATGTTTTTGTACTTGTGTGGACTGTTGGATGGGTTTAGAGTACGGAGAACAGAGAAATTCCGATTTCGTTTTTGGTGAGAAGCAGAAATGACGAGTTAGTCAATTTTATGCTTTGCCTTCATTCTTCCCAACTGGACTAAAGCCACACCCCCTGATGTTTACTCCCTTGCTTTATAAGTTACAACAAGACAGATGCTGGAATATAACCAAGTATAGCAAGTATAGCTAGGAAGGGAATTTCTAGTCAAAGAAAATATAGTCGAAGGGTAAAATCGCTTATGAAACAGAAAAAGATCTGTATTTTTCTCGCTGAACAAAGCGGGTGAATTTGGGATAGGTTTTGCTCCCTGAATGGCTACAGTGCCCACGAAATAAAAGATCGTTCCTCGTCTGGAGATGTGCTTTTGAGACCATTTAGGTAATCTTAAATTCAACGTAGCTTCTCGATAAAGTCTCTTAAATAAAAGGGCCAGACGAGCTTTCTCTAAGGACCCTTCAGATGCTCGCCTCCACTCACCTCTGCGCACTGTCGCACCTTTGACAAGGACTGGTCCCAGAACTCTTAGAACGAGCCAAGCGAGTCATTGAAAAAGTCCCCAAAACATGGGAAACCACGTGTAGGGATACTGGATACGAGAGGAAGAGTCAAAACAGACAAAATGCTGCCCGAGCCGGCCAAAGCGTGACGGGGGACTCGGGGGAGAGGCGCCAGGTACGGGAGGCAGGGGGAGGAGATGCAGGGAGGGTGATGTCACCTGCGGAGCAGCACAGGGGGCGGTTCGGAGGACTCCGGAGAGCCTCGTTTGTCATCGCCCTCCACCTGCCTGCTTGCCTTTGCCCCGATCTCTGGCTTTTCCTAAATTTCTTATAATTGGAATTTTAATTTCCTCCTTTCTTCTACTTCCCCTCCCCCGTTCCTCCCTCATGAACTGAGACCAGCCTTGATGGGACTGTGTCAGGGCAGAGGTTTTGTCCGGTGGGTCACGAGGTTCAGTGTTCCTGAGCCAGGAGCTGGCCGGTCTCCTTCGGGCTCTGCAGGTCCTCTTGCCATCGTCTGCACCTTGCCTTTGACCTAGGGGGCCGACCCGTGTGCCCTCTGCCTCTGGCTTCCCATTAGGTTCGGACAATGAGGATTCTGGCCGAGACGGGGCGTGAGGAGCAAAGACAGGTCGGAGCGTTTATTCCCCTGGCTCCCTCCCTGTGGGGTCGGCACGGGCTGACTGAGTCCCTCCATCAGGAGGATGCCAAGGTCATCCTTTGTGGTGGCCATGCCCATGTAACTCTTGCACCGCGGGTTCCGATACCCACTCTGGCCCTGACCCTTCACCCCTGACCCAGAGCTCTGACGAGACAGAGCTCTGCAGTTTGGGTTTCCCCTCACCCTGGCTACTTCTCTGAAAACGGTCCCTTTGTTAAACATTCCCTAGGGTTATCTTATCTTTCAATGAATGACTAGTAGGTCCAGAGGGGCATTTTTAACAAGCACCTGACTCCGAAACCGGTGATCCAGGGGTGACTTTGAGAGAGACTCGACCAGACTCTGACTGTCAAACTGGCCCTAGTCCAGAGTTAGT
>NW_011889029.1:496208-498546 GCF_000151845.1 Pteropus vampyrus | reverse complement strand
TTAGGTTCGGACAATGAGGATTCTGGCCGAGACGGGGCGTGAGGAGCAAAGACAGGTCGGAGCGTTTATTCCCCTGGCTCCCTCCCTGTGGGGTCGGCACGGGCTGACTGAGTCCCTCCATCAGGAGGATGCCAAGGTCATCCTTTCTGGTGGCCATGCCCATGTAACTCTTGCACCGCGGGTTCCGATACCCACTCTGGCCCTGACCCTTCACCCCTGACCCAGAGCTCTGACGAGACAGAGCTCTGCAGTTTGGGTTTCCCCTCACCCCGGCTACTTCTCTGAAAACGGTCCCTTTGTTAAACATTCCCTAGGGTTATCTTATCTTTCAATGAATGACTAGTAGGTCCAGAGGGGCATTTTTAACAAGCACCTGACTCCGAAACCGGTGATCCAGGGGTGACTTTGAGAGAGACTCGACCAGACTCTGACTGTCAAACTGGACCTAGTCCAGAGTTAGTCAGATAGTAAGGAAAAGTGCAGCCCCTGTGGTTCTCATGGTTTCAGCTGTTCTTCTGAGAAGTGCACGGTTTTGCGTGAGATCATTAGGAGCTGAGCTGGGAAAGGCAGGGGGATTTCTAACCCAAGTCCTGACGTCCGTGGGAGAGCTCGGGTAACCAGAAAAATGGAATTATGTTGTTATCAGCAGTATGTGACATAGAGTTTCTCAACGCCTCCTTGATGGCTGTTGGCACGGCTCACCTGCAGCCGAGGGCCCCTGAAGTTTATTTGTATTGATTGCACCATCGCTCATAAGATACGGGGATGTAACGGATGGCGGATGCCCAAACCTGAAATTAAAGAATGGGGTTCACGCGAGCCAGCCCTGCAGGCCTCTAGTCCGACCCAACAGTTGTTATTACCTAGTATTACCAGGAGGCAATCGGCCAAGGAGAAAACTCACAAAACGCATGAACTGGTGTCAGGAAAGCACCAGCGAGGACCAGCCAGGCTTGCAGAGAAAATCCAAAACTTACCTGGATCTTGAAGTCGTGCGGACTTCCCATTTCAGAAGCCTGTCCTGTCTTGGACCTCTCAGGCGCATTCTTGGAAGGTGACTGTTTCGGATCCTTAGGATAATATTTGTTTAGGCAGCAGAGCAGACAGCAGAGGTAGCTGCAGAAGAACAACACCTCTTCTGGGAACTGTCACCTCCTGCTGCTTCTCCAGGTCATTCCTTAGAACAGTGGCTCAGAAATTAGAAGGGGCCAGCTCACATTCCCCTTCACAAGGAGGCTGGCCCTGCCCTGGTGCCTGCCTTCAAGGTCTTCCAGCAAGAAGCTGGTCGTGGATGCCCCTTCAAGACAATCTCATGTAAGATCCCCCAAGTAGATGAATGTACAGCGTATGAAGTACATGTGCCCCTGTCCCTCTGTTTCCCACTACGACACGTCTCTGGGTGTGACCGTCCATGGATCCCATAGAAAAGCAGAATGTAAGAGAAAGAGGATGGGCCATGACATCAAAACCTGAAGTCCAAACCTTAATCCTGCCACTTATTTTAAGAAAGCTATTTAATGATTCTGCTTCCTCATTTCCTCATGAGCAAAACTAATAAGACCAAGAACCTCATAAGAGGAGGTGATCATATTAATATGTCTACTATTTCTAATCGCAGCGCTGCAAGTATTATGTAGTAACTGCTTCTCCATAGATGAGAGGGGTCATTCTCATTGTTACTCTAGAAGCTCAATGAAGCCCCGTGTTGCCTCTTTCCTTCCTGTGTGTCAAAGTCCCACGTCACTGCGGCCCGAGGGGAATGCACAGCTTAAATGTGAAGCTGACCTGGAATGGAGGCCCAGACAGCCGACAATCAGTTCTGAGACCCAGGTTCCAAGGGAATCGATCCCAGAACAGGAAACAGTTCAACAATGACTACACAGCAGCCACTGACTCCAGCTTCCCGGGCACCAAAGACTTCTCTTCCCCACTTGCAAGTCAGGCCAGAAGCGATAGACCCAGTTCATTAAAACTCCCTCCCTCCATCCATCCTTCCATCCATCCATCCATCCATCCATCCCTCCCTTCATCCATCCATCCTTCCATCTGTCCATCCATCCATCCATCCCTCCATCCCTCCATCCCTCCATTCCTCCATCCATCCTTCCATCCATCCCTCCATCCCTCCATCCATCCATCCATCCTTCCATCTGTCCATCCATCCATCATCCATCCATCATCCATCCATCCATCCATCCATCCATCCATCGATCTATCCATCCATCCATCCACACATCCATACATATTACTAAGCTCTCACTACATGAGGGTGCCCTCGTGAAGCTGGAGGTCCTTGAGCGAGTATGAGGATACCTGGTCTACTGGATGGGGGTTAAGC
>NW_011889029.1:491036-495208 GCF_000151845.1 Pteropus vampyrus | reverse complement strand
CCTCCATCCCTCCATCCCTCCATTCCTCCATTCATCCTTCTATCCATCCCTCCATCCCTCCATCCATCCATCCATCCATCCTTCCATCTGTCCATCCATCCATCATCCATCCATCATCCATCCATCCATCCATCCATCCATCGATCTATCCATCCATCCATCCACACATCCATACGTATTACTAAGCTCTCACTACATGAGGGTGCCCTCGTGAAGCTGGAGGTCCTTGAGCGAGTATGAGGATACCTGGTCTACTGGATGGAGGTTAAGCATTTGATCTCACTGGTCTACATCCGCCCCCAAATAGCCAATGTCTCTATGGATGTAGAATCGTAGCATCTCTCGTTCTCACTGGGAGTAACAGGATTCTCCTTGTGCTGCTCCCCGCTCGAGAGTACCAGCCAAACCCAGAAGTGCCTCGGGATAGCTCCCTTCTCCCTTCTAGCTGGAAAAGAATGAATACTTTGTAAGTCAAATAAATATCCACCTCATTATCTATGTATTTTAACTTTATAGATTTTTTTTTTTCTTAAAGCAAAATGTAGGGACCTATTTGCTCACAAGCTTCTTCCAAGAAGCTGTTACACTCAAGAGAAGACCAAAGCTCTGGCTGGGTCTGCCCAAGGCTAGTGGGCCCTGACCGTTTTATTTTGCGGGGAGGATGGTATAGAATGTATTTTGTGGAGAGCAGGAGGTCGGGGGTGGGGTCGTGTTCTCCTCCGGATGTGGCGGGGAGGGACACCCCCGAAAGCTTTCTCAGTCAGGCCACAGGACACCGCCAGTGACCCGGCTCGGGCAAGAATCGGGTCTTTCCGTCGACCTGTTTGATTTCATTCCAGTGTGAAATAAACAGCGTCCCATGGTACGAGATACCTGGAGGCCGAGAGATCCTTGGCCCTTTCTGTAATCACACATTTATTTTCAATTCATGCCACGGACACCCTCCCCAACCCATCATTTTAACCCGCGAGGCTTCTCTGTCTGCAGGTTTACCTTTCACTGCTGTCTTATGCTACACGGTCAATTTCCCTTTAATTCTCTTTGTGTTGTGATAAATCACCGACTTGTAGGGTCTCACAGACAATCGCGGTCTTTTTCTCTCTTTAGCAAAGTGTCCTAAGTAGGCGTTTATGACACTGGAAGCTAAATGTTGCCAGCTTTTCTTCCTGACATCACAAACTGGGTCAGCATGAATGGAGAAGGGGTCCCCACCTCGTGGAAAACGTGATTAGGTTCCTAATGACAGCAAAGGGCAGATAGCACCGGTCTAAATTTCCAGTCGAAGCTCACAGGGTCATGAGTAATAGGAGGTGGGGAACAGGGCTGGGGCACTGTGGGAAATGCCTTTCCCACCGGAAATCTTTCATGCTTATTGATTATATTATTGATTATTATAATAATTGATGACTAAGTAGGGAGAGCACCCTGAGAGAATTTACTGTTCGGTCTTGATTCTGTTCCCGTCATTACCACCGCCCTGAATGGAAGCTCTGTTGAAGGAGAAGGAGGGACGGCTTGGGTGCGAACGAGGAGGGAGTGGGTGGCGGGTACTCACGGATGTAGCCTGGGAGACACCAGACTATTGATTGTCTGCTCCAAAGGGAGTTCGATGAGACAGCGGACCTTTGGGAAGCGCTTGCTGCGTGCTGGACGCTGTTCTAGGTTCTGTATTATCTCGTTGAATTCTCAAACAGCTCTATGAAGTAGGAGCTACTATGACTCTTGGGGCAAATAAATTGCTGTCACATCACATGTATGTACGGCATTAAATGTAGAAAGTGATATTGCACAGAGGTGGATGCTGCATGTAAGTTGCCTACAGGAGGATGTATTCTGCTCGAGGGTCATTTGCCGAGATGGGAACTCTCTGGAAACCGGCCTTTCCCCGAGCTCATCGTTTCAACCAGTGGTCCAGTTTAGGAAGTAACCTTCTGCCTCTGGGAGGGGCTGTGAACAAAACCAACTGGGTGCTCAAAGCAAAATAAAAAAAAAAAAAAGAACAGAGAAGACAGCAGATCTCAGACCGGCATCCGAAATCAAGACCACGTGCGTGACCCTCTAGGAAGCGGCAGGTAGAGCTCACCTGGTGAGGCGGGAGGAAGAGGAGCATCCATCTCTGTGTCGTGGGTGCTGAGGTGCAGGAGACCCCAAGCCTCTACTCACCTTCCGGTTTCATTTGCTAATGACCCCCCGACATAGCGAACCGGCGGGAGGAACTCGACGGAAGGCGGTTTCCTCCTTCATGTGGTAAGATACCGATGCTTTATCAGTAAGGCCCCCTTCCTACGAATCGATCTATACGTCCACTCTCAAGAACAGGTTTCGCTAAACGCGACGGAAGAGACATCCGGGCCGCCGTGCGCCTCGGAGCGGGAGGAGCAGCGCAGGCCTCAGGGAAGGTGAAGAGCATGAGCAGGACGGAGAGGGGCGCCGAGGGGAACCCTCCGGCCATCTGCCCAGCGTTACCTGCGCCGGCCGTGGGGGAGGGGCGAGGGCGCTGCCCCCGCACGAAGCGGCAGACTTGACTTCGCGCCCGCACCCGGCCCGGGCACCGCGACGCGGGCGGGGTCACGTCCTCGCAGACACGCGTGCTGTGCCATCCCTTCCCGCGCTTCCGTGAAGTCTTCCAGCCGAGCGGCCGTCCCGGGCTCATTTGAAAGGAGACGCAGAGGCGTTTGGTTTTTGGACCTTCTCCCTGTTGGCTGCACGGTGCGGGAAAGTATGGAATGCTGAGGGCACGAGTATTTGAACTTCCTCGAGAAACTCAGAAACCTCTTGCCTCTCACAAAATCGGAGACCTCGTCTATGTTCCAGTATCCTCTCTCACGGTCATCTTATCATAGCAAATGACACCCTCAACAGCCTTTACCTGTGAGCCAGTGACTCTAGTCTAAAAAGGCGAACATTGCTTTCGTCTCCAGAGCTCCAGAGTCGGGCACAGCGAAGGTGTTCAAAAGGGTTTGTTGATACATCTAAATAGTAAAATCAACTCTTAGGTGATTTTACTATTTGCGTAAATAAATATCAAAATGTTCATTGAAAAGTCTCAGCCCTGTATTTAAGATGGCGTTAGGTACAGTAGGAAAGTAAGATGTGTCTCCTAGGAGTTTACAAAGCGTATCCTCATAAAACAGATAAGCAGCAATAGCAAGGCATGATTAAATACTAAAATTAGTCATCTATATGTTATCTGTGTTTCTCAGCCGGAGCCATACATGAGAATCTTCTGTGAAGCTTGGCAAAAACCACAGGTGCCTTTGGCTCACCCACGGAGTTCTGATTAGGTCTGTCTGGTCGATGTTTATATTTTTTAAATAGTCCCCAGGTGATTCACATAAGCACGCAGGATACGAATCGTTGTAGCACGTGCTGAGGAATATAATTAAAAGAGATGCCAGTGAGGACCGGAGTGGGGGGTAGAACCTTACGGCATCACTGGAGCTGGTTTTGAGCCTCGAATCAGAGAGAGGATTCGGACGGGCGGCGATGGAGGGGGAAGGGGCAGTGGAGACGCTGTGACCACGGAGCTGGAAATCAACTGCTAGCTACGTGGCGAGCGGCAGGTAGAGGAAGGTGCGGAGGTTCATGTCCTGATCCGCCACGTGCCACCTGGCTACACCACAGCAGAAAGAGCGGCCTTGGTGGCCGAGGTGACCGGCGCAGAGCGAAGCCGTGCTTGGCCCACAAGCCCGAGAGGTGGTGCCTCTTAGACTGTGTCCAGGGAACAGCATGGGTGGCCGTCAGCGTAGCCTTGAGTAAGGGCCGAGAGACCAGGAGATGCACGGGTTCTAAATGGAAGACGCCGTTACTGAGCCCTAACTATGAAAGAGGTCCCTGGGCTCGGGGTCCCAGGTTTGGGACTGTTACTCCTGAGCTGTACCCGGAGGGCTCAGAGTGTGTTTTCCTGGCCTTTCTCACTCCGCAGATCGCCAGGTGACTTTTCCTCACTGACGGATGCCCCTGCCTCCCTGCTTCCTGCCTGGGGCGTCATAAGGAACCTGGGTGGGGCTGGTGATCGCGGGTCACTCACTGGCGGTGGCGTGGAGATTCGAGAAGATGAACCCAACAAATCGTAAGTGAGAAAAGATCTAACTGGAGGGTGAGGGGGTGGATGTGCCCGGTTCCCACCTGTTACCTTGCAAAATGAGATCATAAAAACGAGGTCACGCCGA
>NW_011889029.1:485332-490298 GCF_000151845.1 Pteropus vampyrus | reverse complement strand
TTACTGAGCCTTAACTATGAAAGAGGTCCCTGGGCTCGGGGTCCCAGGTTTGGGACTGTTACTCCTGAGCTGTACCCGGAGGGCTCAGAGGATGTTTTCCTGGCCTTTCTCACTCCGCAGATCGTCAGGTGACTTTTCCTCACTGACGGATGCCCCTGCCTCCCTGCTCCCTGCCTGGGGCGTCATAAGGAACCCGGGTGGGGCTGGTGATCGCGGGTCACTCACTGGCGGTGGCGTGGAGATTCGAGAAGATGAACCCAACAAATCGTAAGTGAGAAAGGATCTAACTGGAGGGTGAGGGGGTGGATGCGCCCGGTTCCCACCTGTTACCTTGCAAAATGAGATCATAAAAACGAGGTCACGCCGAAAGTTCGGGTGAGGTCGCGAACGCACTCGCCACGTTTAGCGATCGCTCCTGTGGCGCACAGTCAGGATGCTTCCGCTGCCCGTGTGCGGGTCCCATCCGGAAATCACGGAAAAGCCACTCACCAGAGCCACGTGACACGCAGTGACATTTGGCCATCTCCTCCGCCCACGCTGGCCTCTTTCTCTATCCCATTGAAGGCAGACGAAGAGAACCAACCAAAAAAAAAAAAAAAAAGGAACTGGAGAAAGAACTTACAGAAAAGGAGGAGGTGGGACCCCTGAATCCTCAGCATCCTGACGTACGTTTGTGACGTGTCTGCCTAACAATGGAGCTATTATTAGGGGGGCAGAAAATAGCAGTGAGTGAGGCCCGAAGATTTTGCCCAGAGGCGCAGCAGACAAGGGAGCAGCGGTTTCCAAGAGGAGCAAGACGATTCCGCTCTCCCTCCCCCAACGAAACTCCTCCCCGAACGAAGCCGGACGCCCTGACTGCATCTCGGAGGGAGCCGGAGGCCGTCCTATCACGGCGACGCCCGCTGCCGCCGTGGGCGCCACGGTCACCGCCTGCAGGCTTTGGCAAGGTGCACCCTCATGTCTGCTTGGGGCTCGCAGGTGATTGTCTGGGTCCTCAGTGCGGACCCGCCACTCCCGGGGCCCTCCTGGCGTCACGGGATTCCAGCCTCCTCGGTCCTCCCTCTGTCCTGCCTCTGCAACCAGGTTCCCGGGTCCCCCCAACGTCAGGCCCGTGTGGGCTTGAGACAGGACATACTGACTCAGGGGCAGTACCGGTCTCCCCGGCAGCGGCCCCTCAGCACCGAGTCCTTCTCCCACTGAAGGCCGTGCCAGCTGACCGCCGGGCTCGCTGTCTTACGTGAGTCGCTCTCTGTTTTTGTCGGTGTGCCCCGGTGTGGTTTTTCTCTCTCTCTCTGGTGTGGCGGCGCCGCGTCTCGGGGGCTGTGCTGTGTCGGGGGAGCGCGCGGGGCCGCGCTCTTCTTGTGGGGCGTCTGTGCTTTGTGTCCCCCCCCGCGTCTCGCGTGTCTGTCCTTATTGGACATGGGGCAGGGAGAGATCTAGCTCTGAATCTTAGCTCAGATCGGGGACACACGTTTTTGCGGACAGACCCAGCATAGGCTGGCAGCCGCCCTGACTTCCAAGCATGGCCTGCCTCCAGGCCCCAGGGCCTCGCTCACCCCTTGGCATAAATCACGTCTCCACTTGGAGCACCTGCTGCCAGCTGCCTGGACGAGAGTGCGGAGGCCGAACCCCGTGCTGGGTGCCTCCCCGAGCGTCTCTCATCAGCTGGGTCTGCCGCCCTGGGGGGCTTGCCCCTGCCAAGTCTTCGTGCCCCTCCTGCCTCCTCCGTCCCGCTGCCAACAGCCCTCCACGCATCCCGAGAAATCCAGACCCGAGAGACACACGTACAGGAAAGTGTCCATCTCAGAGCTCGTTGGGGATGTGGGTGATGGGGGGTGCTGGCGCCCAGATCCCAACACCCGGCTTTCTTCTCCTTAGGGATTCGGGTCGGTAAAACGCCCATTCTGTTAACTGAGGGCACAGGATCCCTCTGTTGAGGACTTTGCCTAAGAAGTACGATCGAGAATGTAGCAGAGCTTCCTGCCCCCGACTCAGAGTCCGACACAGCCGCGTCTGCCCTGCGAGGCTCACTTGTCCACCCAGCTCCACACCGAGAAGCTGAAGAGTCAGGCTCCGCTTCTCCACTCTCCCCCAGGGGACGACCCACAGAGTGGAACACGGGCTAGTCCATGAGAAATCGGGGGGCGGTGGGGAGCATGCATGAGCAGTGACCTTGAACTTTGTAACCCTGCCCAGCAGAAACGTGCTGTGATTGTCACCACTAACACGTTAGTCCTCCTATCAGGAGGGAAGGGGGTGGGAATGAGGTGACCCCGGGAACCCCCACCCAGCCCTCCCCGCAGAAGGCAGCCGCGCCTTCCCCTGTGGGCTGCGGAGCTGACTTAGCTGAGTTAAATGCATATGAACCATGGAAACGGCCCTGCTTCCTGTCCTCACGCACCATTGTCCCCAGGACAGGTGTCCGCAAGGTGGGCTGGGTAAACAGGCCACCTCTGCTGGCTACACCCCTTCCAACTTCCACCCCTGCACAGGTTGAAGCTGCACCCCCCCAACCCCAGGCCACTGGGCTCTGGGCAGTCAGGGGACGCCCCATGGTGACGGACCCAGGGCAGAGTGACATAGCGACAGGCAGGCACGGAAAATCGAGTTCTACGAAAGCCTGCTGGGCTGGTGCTTTGCACTCCCAAATCCTTTCCGTGAGGAGGCTTTTCCCGCAGTGCTTCCCGGGTCTCAACTCCACCCCAAGACCGGGCCTGAGAGGGGCAGCTGTCTCGAGGAAGACGCGACGCCATGCTCTGGGACGCGGCGTGTCTCAGTGTGCGTCTGTGGGCAGGTGGCGGAGCCCGTGGGAAAGGAAAGGGTACAGGTCGCCAGCTCTTCCTTGCCACCGCCTCCGGAGCCGTTCCCAGGCGTTTTGCAAAGGGCACTTCCCCACCCATTGTCACCGTCGCTGGCTAACCTTCTAGAAACGAGCCGGACAGGTGCACAGCAGGTGGGGCCTGTGGCCTCAAAGGTCACCCCCTTTAGGGCGTCGTTTTGACCCTGATGAAATGGGAAATTCTTTCAAGTCACACAGACGTTCGGAAGGCTGTCATTTTCACCCTTCCGGAAGTTATCCCCCGTAACCGTCCCGAGCTGGCCAGGCTTCTCTTGTTCCTGGAGGCGAGACCCCCCCACAGCCAAGGGAAACCGGTTTCGGCTCCATGCAGCGCAGCGTTTCGACCTCCTGCCTCTTCTTTACGGTTTAATCCTAAAAACGCGCGCCTGCTGTTCGATGCTTTTCGCTCCTCCGTTGGTTCTCAAAGCGCGGCCCCCGAGACAGCAGCAGCCGTGTTCTGCTTGCTAGAAACGCAAGTTCCAGGGCCCCACCCGAGACCCCGGGGGGTGGGGTTCAGCCCTCTGGGGGGGGAGTGTGCTGCACGCCAGGGCGAGAAGCTGGGGGAGACTAACTGCTCTCACCCATGAGCTGTGGGTCCTGGCGTCAAGGAAGGACAGACATCTGGCAAGCTTTGAGCCGGAGACCGAACCATAATCTGATCTAGTTTAATATTTAGTTAGTACATAATTAATATGTAAGTCATTATGGGATACCCACCCCGTCACCGGAATCCATGGCTAAAACTAAGTTCTCTAGAAGCTTATTTGTCCCCAAGCCTTCATCATTATATTGTGTCATCTTCATGTACGCTGGATGCTGTAAAATAATTTGGTATCTTTGGCAGGGTTTCCTTTGTCAAATAGCTCTCTACTGCTATTTCTAGACGCAGAGCCATTGAGAGAGGCGCCCAGTGCCTTGTTAATGGTGTATTCTGTTCACAGGAATGAAAGCCCCATTGTCCACCAGGTTTGGAATGGCTTCGAAGAGCGCCATCGGCTTTTTCTGAAAGGTCCCTTTGTTGTCCGCACCCATAGCTCACCTATTTATCCCCTGTGAGCGCGGTTCTGTCAGCTTCGGGCGCATTGTCTCACAAGGGAAATGGGATGAATGGAAGGGTTGTTCCCGTGAGACTCGATCTTCCGTGGGAGCCTCCCCATGTCAGACACCTCCAGTAACTTCGATGCATCTCCAGGCAAGAGGCGCCCTCCAAACCCGGGCGGGGAGCCTGTGCCTGGTCCCAGAATTCGGTCTGTGATCCTCGCTATACTTTCTGGTTCCTGACCTGGCTTGGCTCACAATTCCACTCCTTCTCCAGAGGGGAACTAGCATTTCAAGCCCGAGGCCGTGAACCGCTTTCCAACGCTGCTGACCTCCGCCTCCGTTGCCGAGGCAAAGCCTGAGCGGGACACGCTTTTGAGTACTGACCACACTTGCCTTGGGGCTCTGTTTCAGACCATCCTGTTCCTCGAGCTCCACGCTTCTCAAACTTTAGTGTGAATCCCGAGCTGCCGGGGAAAGGGGGGCGGGGGGCTCGTTACGATACAGTTCTACTCTGGAGGTTCTGATTCTGTAGATCTGGGGTGGGCTCGAGAATTTGCATTTCTAAAAAGCCCAGAAGCAGGACGGGTACTCCAGGTGTGGGGGGCGGGGCACACTCTGAGAACCGACAGCTGCTGGCAACAGCTGGCTTCTCCCCGACGACAGCAGCCCTGACATCCTCACCGCCGTGCTTCATTTGTTCCCCGCTTCATTCATTCTCTGTATGCAATCATCTCTCTTGCGAGTTGCTAGGCAGCGGTGATCTATTGTTTGAACAAGCGAAGTTAACACCATCTTCCCATAATTTCTATTTGGTACGGTGAACCGACCTGTCTCCGGAAAAACAATTTGGCAACTTCCTTGCCCAAAATGAAGCTCTTGGAGGGTGTTCAAACCACACTGCATCCTTTAGAAATTGAGTGCATCCCATGGTCTTTCCTGATAGACTCTCGGACACATGTAATAGGATTATAGATCAGCCTCGTTTAAGACAAAGTTTGCTGGGAGAGATTAGAATTGCTCCCTCTGAGATTTCAATTAGGTACAAAGCAATTAACTTTAAGGAACCAAAATATTCCATTTCAAATC
>NW_011889029.1:479387-484522 GCF_000151845.1 Pteropus vampyrus | reverse complement strand
CAAACTTTAGTGTGAATCCCGAGCTGCCGGGGAAAGGGGGGCGGGGGGCTCGTTACGATACAGTTCTACTCTGGAGGTTCTGATTCTGTAGATCTGGGGTGGGCTCGAGAATTTGCATTTCTAAAAAGCCCAGAAGCAGGATGGGTACTCCAGGTGTGGGGGGGCGGGGCACACTCTGAGAACCGACAGCTGCTGGCAACAGCTGGCTTCTCCCCGAGGACAGCAGCCCTGACGCCCTGTCATCCTCACCGCCGTGCTTCATTTGTTCCCCGCTTCATTCATTCTCTGTATGGAATCATCTCTCTTGCGAGTTGCTAGGCAGCGGTGATTTATTGTTTGAACAAGCGAAGTTAATACCATCTTCCCATAATTTCTATTTGGTACGGTGAACCGACCTGTCTCCGGAAAAACAATTTGGCAACTTCCTTGCCCAAAATGAAGCGCTTGGAGGGTGTTCAAACCACACCGCATCCTTTAGAAATTGAGTGCATCCCATGGTCTTTCCTGATAGACTCTCGGACACATGTAATAGGATTATAGATCAGCCTCATTTAAGACAAAGTTTGCTGGGAGAGATTAGAATTGCTCCCTCTGAGATTTCAATTAGGTACAAAGCAATTAACTTTAAGGAACCAAAATATTCCATTTCAAATCAGCTCTTAACCATGAGCTCATTGCCCAGGTACCTTCACTACGTAAGAGAAAGACAGGTCTGGAGGGGGAAAAGGCGCTTCCGAGACCCCTCCCCAAACACAGACATGGGGGAGCCTTACGTTTGACGTCCCACGGCATCACCTGTCTCCACAAACTTTCTGACTTTTCAGTTTACTCCGACACCTGGAACAATAACTCTTCCCGTTACCGAAAACCGACACGTTTGGGTTTCGCTTCTGACGATGGTTCAGTGGTGCAGTGTTAAATACATTCATTTCATTTCCTTCTGAGTGTGAGAATTTTAAGTAACTTTGATTGAGAAGCCGTGTATCAGCCCAGTAGACTTTCATTTTCACAAAGGTGCTTCTTTGGCTTACGGTAAGAACTTTATAAGTGTCTGTCAATCAGCACATTAGCGGGCTGTTGATTCATTAATTGCTGAATTAATAAATTAATGAAAGTCGTTGCTTTGATATATGATTATAAAATCAATGTAATGGTTTTAAAACCTGAAAAATTATAAAAATATAAAGAAAAAAATAATCATCTGAAATCTATAACCTGAAGCTAACTAATATTAACTTTTGAAACCTCCTTCCCGTCATATATGCCTATGTATATATGTGTGTATATATTTACTGTCATTATAACTATATCCTATACAAAATATTGAATTCTGTTCATTTCAATTTTGTCATGGAAATTTCAAGTCATTAGCAATTCATTGCAAACATTGTTTTCACGGTCACTTATTAATATTCTCAGTTAATACTTCTATTGTCTGCCGTGAAGGTGTGTCTAATGTTATTTCTTTGTACCTGGATAGATATGTTTCTAGGAAAATATTTTATTTAGAATACACTTGGGATCCACATCTTGGAGCGAAATCATTAGGTCAGAAGTTAAGGGGACGTCTTTAAAGCTCTTGGTGACTGTCGCTGAATTCTTCCAGAAAGGCCTGCCTGCGCGTGCTCCCGGCAGTGTGGCAACTTCTGCCCCCTCAGCCTTCTCTGACGTGGGTACCGCCTTTACGGAGATCGCACGGTGCGTTTTCACTTCGATGCTTCTTTTTCTCAGTGAGCTTAAACACGGCAAGTTTCACTACCGTGAGTACTTTTTCATGGGAAGTGTCTGTTCATTGTCCTTTGTCGATTTTTCAGTTGTCATCTTAGAATATTTATTCTTTATTCACATAAGCTCTTTATACATTAAGGATAGAAACACATTATATACCGTGTCCCATTCCGTCAATGGCCTTTTAATTTTGTTAATGATTTTTTCTTTTTTTTTAGTAAATGAACATTTCTTTTTTATATGATCTTTACCTTGGTTTTAAAGCCTAGAATGTGCTTCTCCGGCCATAGATTACATAAATAAAGCTTCTTTTTTCTTTTCCCCATCAAAATTTCCGAATTGGTTAACATAGTAAAATTAGCGTTTTAATTAAAAAATATTTGGCATAGGAAGTAAAGAGTTAATTTTCCCAGTGAGGCCCCAGGACAGACAGAGCGCTGATTTAGGGAGGAGGCCTCGGGGGTCGCTTCATATCCTGGGCCGGGCGGCTCTGCAGTGGCAGGTGCTCCGGCTGTTAGTGGTGACCAGGACCATGACGCTATCTGCATCTCCAACGGACACTTCTACCTGCTACGTGTTTTTAAAACTCCTTCAACCTCTGCACGGCTCCAACAGGGAGGAAAATCGAGATCCGGTCGTTTATCGCTTTTCACAAGGCGAGTTTTCCGAAGCCACTTGAGCCTGAGAACCCTGTATTTATTTTTCCGTTTTCCATAATGACGCCGTAACGCGTGACCTGCCGCAGTAAGTGCTCGATGAACGTTTAGAAAGAGAAATAATCGAAGCGGGAGAGGGTCTGGGGACACCAGGACTCAAAGACGACTCACTCAGACAGCGAGAGACGCGGAGGAAGCCCTGTCGCTTCCTCGCACAGGTAGGTGGGCTCCGCTCAGGTGAGACGGAGCATCCGCGTGTCGGGGTTGGCACTGCCTGGCACGGAGCGCGCTGGTGTGGGGTTTGAACTCAAGCTGCATCTGCCTGAAGCGTGCTTTGCGGAGCACGAGCTTGAGGAAACGCACCTCTGTGCTCCTTACGGGGCAGACGGGGGGCGGGAGGGGCTCGCCTTCACCTTCGGGAGGCAGCGCCGGTCCAGCGTGACCTCTCCCGTGGAGTGAGGGGTACCGCCGGCGGTGAACCGTATCTGCTCTACCCAGAGGATGTCGTCAGCCTGGAGATATGGCCACACTCTGATAAGCTTAGGACTGACCTGTTAGGGATCCATTCTGGAAAGACGAGACATGCCTTCGGTTCAGCCCCCAGCCCAGCTTCCCCACGTCCCCCCCAGCACCAGTGTCTCGTCAGCACCTGGCATACACAAGAGACTTCCTCAGGGTTTGACCACTTCAGAAGCCTTTTCCTCTGGTCATTTTTTATTTTATTTTTTTTGCCTCAAGTGTCCCCAGAGCCCTCTTTGAGTGGGTTTTCTCTGTCTTTTGTCTCTGCTTCTGCCCTGAAGCTGATGATTGTGAGCGAGATCACCTTAGAAGCCGCATCATGGCTGGACAGCTCCAACTCCCTGGGGGCCTCTCAGTGACGGGAGGGTTTGAGCCCGATTTTATTATAACTGTCACTCTCCTGCAGGAGACGGAGGCCAGGGAGGTGCCCTGGAGCCCACGAGCCACTGCCAAGTGAACCCTCGTGTGGTTATTTAACTTTCGAAGGGCTAAAGACACAAATATGCTTCCTACCAGGTAGCACAGGCCACCAGAGTGGTAGCAGGCGTGTTTCAGGTAAAGAAACTAGTGGCAAAATGTCTGTCATGCTGGAGGAAGTGGACACACATAAGAAAGCACACTGGGAAGTCACACGAGGGGCTTCCTTCAGAGCCCTGTCAGAGGAGCGGGGAGGATTAGCGAGGAGGGTGACACGCCGAGGACCTGAAGGGGCTCCCGAAGCGCTGGGCAGGCCTTAGTGAGCAAAGGGCAGAGCCCTATTTCTGGCCCTGGGCCGCGAAGCCCTGTGGTTCCCGAGCCATCGTCCGCTTGGGGAAACAGAAAGCAGAGTGACAACAGACGACCCTGTGACATCGACCTCTTTCAGTTTCCAAACCAATCGCCGCTTTTCTTTTCGGGGACCAGGTCGGGTCAGGGCACCTGTATTGAGTTTTTTTCCCTTTTTTCTTTTGTTTGGTTGCCCACTTGCGGTTCCCTTCGGTTTTTTTTTTTGGGTGGGGGGAGAGTAGCAGAGAGGAGGTGAAAGCATCTTCAGAACCATGTGGACCCACGTGTGTCCTTCTCTTCTGCCCAGGGCACGGTGGCCTCGGGGACATGGAGAGAGCCACCAAGGAATGGTGCTGGGACGTAGGATGAACATCCTTAGGCAGGCGAACTTTTTAGTCCTCCTCTGTCATGCTCTCTGCTTTTCATTTTCCTCCCGGAGAGGCATCTGGGTGCTAAGATCAGGGGTGGGTGCTCTTTGCCCCTGAGGTAGACCGTGAGGGAAGGCGAAGGCGGGCAGAGTGGGCGGGCTCCGTTCCAGGCTGGGGCCAGCGGTCCCGCAGCCTCTCTCCCGGCTGCCGGAAGCAGGGACGCAGCCCGGGGCTGGGGGCGCAGGTACCACCCCGTTTCACCTCTCAGGAACTTCAGAAGTGTGGCGGCAGGTGGCAGGGTGCTGAGGAGAGGCGGCAGAGAGGTGTGCGCCCCCCAATACACCACGGGGAGTTCCACGTGTGTAGAAACAGACGGGTAGAAAGGGGGCGACCAGACAGGATTTAGGCTTCCGTCGGCTCATTGAGCGATGGCTTCTCTTCCCGTTTGGGACGAAGCTGTCCCTGGTGTCAGGAGCGAAAAAGCCTCCTCCAGTGTTTTCATAGCAACTGTGAATATAGAAACAGTTGTAGGTGGTGTTTGTTTTTCACGAGCACATTAACACAGCTGTGTAGGGGATGCTGTTAAATATTTTTCTAATATCATTTTTCCTAATGTTGCGTAGCTAACTTACTTCTTTTTAAACTGTTTACTAATGTAAATGATTGTGAGATGAGTCTTCTGTCCCTGGAATGAGGTGGCTGGATCGAAGGGGTAGAAGGTGTTGAAGACTTCGGATTCATTTTCCTAACGTGATTTCTAGAGAACCGTGGTCATTGACACCCCCCGCAGCTGGCAGAAGAGGCCCGATAAGGTTGTTCTTGTGACTTTCTGAGAGTGTGGCATTTGGGGAAGAAGCAGTACCTGCTGGTGCTGGATCTCTGGGAACCAGGGTGGGGGGGGGACCGTTGGGGGAGACTAACCAGTCCCTTTTAGGATTGTCATCATCCCAACTACAGAAAGGAGGACCTGAGGTCACCCTAGATGCACACACATAAAGCACTTCCACGTACGGTCAACCTTTCCTCCGGCAAGACGGTAAGAAAAGGAGCTCTGAGTAGGAAATCAAGTAGGGAAGAAACTGAAGACGAACTAACCTCT
>NW_011889029.1:465079-479337 GCF_000151845.1 Pteropus vampyrus | reverse complement strand
GCCGAGGACCTGAAGGGGCTCCCGAAGCGCTGGGCAGGCCTTAGTGAGCAAAGGGCAGAGCCCTATTTCTGGCCCTGGGCCGCGAAGCCCTGTGGTTCCCGAGCCATCGTCCGCTTGGGGAAACAGAAAGCAGAGTGACAACAGACGACCCTGTGACATCGACCTCTTTCAGTTTCCAAACCAATCGCCGCTTTTCTTTTCGGGGACCAGGTCGGGTCAGGGCACCTGTATTGAGTTTTTTTCCCTTTTTTCTTTTGTTTGGTTGCCCACTTGCGGTTCCCTTCGGTTTTTTTTTTTGGGTGGGGGGAGAGTAGCAGAGAGGAGGTGAAAGCATCTTCAGAACCATGTGGACCCACGTGTGTCCTTCTCTTCTGCCCAGGGCACGGTGGCCTCGGGGACATGGAGAGAGCCACCAAGGAATGGTGCTGGGACGTAGGATGAACATCCTTAGGCAGGCGAACTTTTTAGTCCTCCTCTGTCATGCTCTCTGCTTTTCATTTTCCTCCCGGAGAGGCATCTGGGTGCTAAGATCAGGGGTGGGTGCTCTTTGCCCCTGAGGTAGACCGTGAGGGAAGGCGAAGGCGGGCAGAGTGGGCGGGCTCCGTTCCAGGCTGGGGCCAGCGGTCCCGCAGCCTCTCTCCCGGCTGCCGGAAGCAGGGACGCAGCCCGGGGCTGGGGGCGCAGGTACCACCCCGTTTCACCTCTCAGGAACTTCAGAAGTGTGGCGGCAGGTGGCAGGGTGCTGAGGAGAGGCGGCAGAGAGGTGTGCGCCCCCCAATACACCACGGGGAGTTCCACGTGTGTAGAAACAGACGGGTAGAAAGGGGGCGACCAGACAGGATTTAGGCTTCCGTCGGCTCATTGAGCGATGGCTTCTCTTCCCGTTTGGGACGAAGCTGTCCCTGGTGTCAGGAGCGAAAAAGCCTCCTCCAGTGTTTTCATAGCAACTGTGAATATAGAAACAGTTGTAGGTGGTGTTTGTTTTTCACGAGCACATTAACACAGCTGTGTAGGGGATGCTGTTAAATATTTTTCTAATATCATTTTTCCTAATGTTGCGTAGCTAACTTACTTCTTTTTAAACTGTTTACTAATGTAAATGATTGTGAGATGAGTCTTCTGTCCCTGGAATGAGGTGGCTGGATCGAAGGGGTAGAAGGTGTTGAAGACTTCGGATTCATTTTCCTAACGTGATTTCTAGAGAACCGTGGTCATTGACACCCCCCGCAGCTGGCAGAAGAGGCCCGATAAGGTTGTTCTTGTGACTTTCTGAGAGTGTGGCATTTGGGGAAGAAGCAGTACCTGCTGGTGCTGGATCTCTGGGAACCAGTGTAGGGGGGACCGTTGGGGGAGACTAACCAGTCCCTTTTAGGATTGTCATCATCCCAACTACAGAAAGGAGGACCTGAGGTCACCCTAGATGCACACACATAAAGCACTTCCACGTACGGTCAACCTTTCCTCCGGCAAGACGGTAAGAAAAGGAGCTCTGAGTAGGAAATCAAGTAGGGAAGAAACTGAAGACGAACTAACCTCTCCACATGCACTGCGGGGAGCTCCCGGAGCAGGACGGAGGGGTCGCGCCCCGTCCCCGGGTCACGGCTGGTGCCAAGCCAACCTCGGCCCCGCCGGGGACGGCACAGCGCGTGGCCACCTCCGGACTCGATCGTCTCGCTTCGTCCTTCCCTCGTTCTGTCCTTCGTTTCACATGGATGGAGCGCGTGGAACCGAGCGCCGTGAAAGGAAGTGGGGTGCAGCCATGAGGGGTTCCCAGTGGAGGGGGTCTGTCGGTACAGTCCTGGGAGTGGGGACAGGTCCCGGACCCGTGAGCGGTTCCGACGTGACCCCGTGTCACCGGAGAGGAGAGCAGCTCTCCAGGCGTGGGTCTGAGAGTCTCCGCAGACGGGGACCCTCGCGAGCCGCGGAGGCCGAGTCGTCTCCGCCTGGGCGGAGAGAAAGAGGAGGGACGTGCCCGGAGGAGCATGAGACGAGGCTCACACGTTTGGGATTTCGGCAGCAGAACCCACGGCGAGGGGGTATCTGGGGGCAGCGAAGGGCCGGCCCGCGGGCACGGGGAGTCAGGCTGTGAAATGAGTCGGTGTCTCTTGTCCAGTTTTGTACCCCACTCAAAGGGCTTTAGCCTTTTATACGGACCTGCTTCTGCTGTGAAGGGTAACTGGGGTCGGAGTTAATGGGCTGAAACACAGAAGAATCTGGCACGGGAAGTGACTAAGGTTATGACATGAGGTGATGACACGGAGACAGCACCATGCGTCGACTCTGTGTCGAAAGACATTTTTTGAACAGAGGCAGGAGGAAGAAAGTATACGGCAGAAACGACCAGAAACCACGGATGAGCTCATGGCAGACAGCGACGAAGTTTGAAGCCAGGGTGGCTGTCACTGCAGAGAATGAAACACAGCCAAGAACATTCCAAATATTAGAATAATGTCATTATTGTTCCCTTACCTATGACAGCTGACGGGCCAGCGTGATCTATGATCTTTCTGGATCTTTTATTAAGTTTTCATCACTGCGCTGCCTTCATAATCCACCGCCTCAGGGGACACATGAAATTTGAATTCGAAAATGAGATTAACAAAATGAGATATTCTTCCTATTTTTTTTCCCCCTCCGGCTCCAAACTGACTTGGAACAAAGGGTTATGAAGGATGAGGTCTTCGAGCCCTTTCCTCCTGAGCTGTGAGCCAGCTAAATGCTCAGTCCCCAAGGACACAGTTCAGAAATCTCTCCCCGTTCCTTTATTATGTGCAAATATGTGTTTTTTTCTTGGCGCTCCTGGCAGAAGAGGCTGCTTGGGTGAGTCGTGTGCCTGGACTCTCAGAAAGTTAAGGGAGGGCCGAGGACTTTGGGGATATTTTGAGGGCAAAGAAATCAACAAAGTTACGGGGCGAGGAGACCGTGTTGGAGGAAGTGAGTTGGGCAAGGGGCACAGGGGCGTGTCACCCCGAGGACGTCCAGTCACCCCGAAGACGTTCAGTGAGAGCTTTGGCCATGAGAAACCAGGAAGCGACTTTTCGTGAATCAAGCACCGAAGACCAGAGGACAGAGCCGGGACCCAGGGAAAGGATGAGTGACAAACGTCGTCTTGAAAAGGGAAATTCCACTTCCTTTTCCTTTCTTCTTATCATGTGCTCTCTCGGGCTCGTCCTCCGTGTCACTGGACAGCCAGGTGGAGGAAAAGTGAAAGCTCGAACCGATGACTTGAACGTTCCGCGTAAGAGGTTTCGTGTCGCGTAGACGGTGCGTCTGATTGATTGACGGTGGGAGCTTTCTCTTCTTCCCTGTCGCCGTGACCGTGGCCACGGGGGGCTTGCTGATCGCCACCTCTGCAGCTCGCTTTGCTTCCTGGTTTCTGATCTCGCCCAGCAACTTGAAAACATCCTGTCTGTCTCGCCAGCCACCCCCGCCCCAGCGGCAGAGACTGTGGGCCTCTGCCACCTTCACGTGTTCACAGCCTGGACCCCAGCCCCTCGCCCGGCCGGCCCCGCGCCGTCCTTCCTGACTTCGAACTCCGACTCTCATCTTTGCTCACAATTCAGGTCCCACTGGGCGCACAACCCACGCAGGGCCACTCGGCCTGGAACGCTTTGCCTCGCTATCGACTCCCACGGGCCGAGGTCCAGCGGCCTTCCCGGATGATGCTCGAGCAAGTCCCACGTTGCACGGACGACTTCCCCAAACCGAGCCGGGACCACCTCCAGGACCTCGGGACTTCAGGTCCTGGGCAGCTCTCCCGCTGCTGACTCTCCCAAACTTCTGCCACCCACGTAGCAAACATCTGAGCGACCTCGGGGTTGTGCCCTCAAGTGACTCACACTGCTCTGAGCTGTTCCAGAGGATGCGCAGTCACGACGGAAAGATGGAGAGGTCTAGAGAAGCGGGGAGTGACACTCCGTGCGAACGCGGGTCTCCCCGCCGGGGCCTCCGCTGCCCTCCACGGCCCGCCCAGAGTCTCGCCCTGGGCTGCCGGGCCAGCGTGAACGCATTTGTGCAAAGGTGACCCAGCCTCACGCTCTCCGTCCTCCCCATGGAGCTCACTAGAAAGCTCAAGCAGTTTCTCAAAGCCTGAGAATATCCAGTGGAAACTTCATCTTCCCAAAGGGGTGGAAATGATGACGTGTCAGTGACAGATATCGGTCTCTACGAAATGTACACGAAGTTACGTTTTCAGCGTGTTTGCTTCACATGTGAATTTCCCTTCCACCAGACCCCAGTGCCATGGTCCGATCCAGGGACCTAGAGATTCACGAGACTGAGACCACGCTGGTCCAAGGCCACCTTCCTAGGGCTGCAGACACTACCGGTGCTAGAAGTCCCCTCAAGGCATCGATGATGTGACCGACAATTCTTTGATTTTTCTCGTGGTAAAATACGCGGAACGAAATTTCCCATTTTAACTATTTTCAAGTGTATAGTTTCGTGGCATTAAGTAAAAATCCCATTATGCAGCCATCATCGTCCATCTCCAGAACTTTTCATCTTCCCCGGCTGAATCTCCGTACCCCTTAAACACTCACTCCCATCCCCCCATCTCCCAGCGTCTGGCAGACACCATTTTACTTTCTGTTTCTGTGAATCTGACTATTCTAGGTACCTCATGTAAGTAGAATTACGTGGCGTTTTTTTCTTTCGTGACTGAGTTACTTGATGGACGATTCTTAACCAACATTTTCCTCAGTCGACTTGTTTATTTCACAGAGATCCAGATGTAGTCCATCATAAAATCAGCAAGAATTTATTGAATTCCTACCACATGTTTAGCGGAAGGGTGGGTGCCATGAGAAACAGAAGAATTTTGAAAAATACGTCACTATTTCTGCTCTTAAGAAGTTTCTAACTTTGTAGATCTGGAGGCTAAGTGAGCACACAAAACAGCACAGAGCAAGCGCACACATGTATGTAGACGGACACACACCTACACACAGGTGGAACTCTGCCCTCGTTACCTCGTCTGCGTCATAATAAAGACTTTGAAATGGGTGGTACAAAGATGATTCCTGAAAAAAATCCATCAGTTGTAGGCAAGTTCAAGTGCATTTAGGGACATAATATTTAGTGAATTGACTTTTGGAAGTTCTCTATTTGGGTCAGTGGTTTGGGGGAACTTTATTTTTTAAAAATCTAATGAATGATAACTATTCAAAGATTTTTTTTTTTAAACGGGAAGTAGGAACTTAGCTCAGGCATCTTTCTTGATGTGTGTATTTACTTTAGCTATTTCATCGTATCCTGTTAAAAAGTAGTCAGCTATTTGCCATCTGCACTAAACAACTGGAGTTTCCTTCCTACCCAAGCCCAACATTTTCTTTTTTTTACGGAGGAATTGGCACATTGCGTTGGCCACTGGCTTTTTGCATGTTCCTCGCCATGGCTCGAGTAGTTAAGGAAGGAAAAGAATTCTCATGTCCCAGCTCTTAAGTCCAGGTAAATCCAGGTGACATCACGTGTCTCCTCTTCGGCAAGTTAACATTCACTCGCCTTGTCCAGCCCTAGAAGCTTTTTATCTGAGACGATCGTACACAATGTGATTTATGAATAGGAGCAAATATATAAATATCCGTGGGACTTCCTGTTAAAAGTATTGGGTTGAATGTAAACATTTCCCTCTGATCCTTTGGAAATGTTATTCAAATGCGAGCAGAAGGGGGAAAAAAAAAAGCTAAAAGTCAGCAAGAAGAAAGAGAACAGGAAAGATGATCTCACTAAATAAGAAATGTCAACAAAATTTTGAACTCTAAAAACAGATGGAATAGTAGTAACTGGCTTCTGAGAGCTCAGAAAGAATGTTGAAGAAGGAGGCAAAAGAAATAAGCCAGTTCGATTTGCAGAGCCCTGGAGAGGTTTAAGAATTGGAGGCCGTGAGTATTGTGAGGAAGGTTGGGCCTTAAAAAGGGAAGATTAGTTTTAAAAAATTCTGTATAAGGAACAGTGAGACTCCCCATCCTCTTCCTGTCACTGAGTACCAATCACCTAACCCTCCTTCACCCGGGCAGGAGACTGGCGGCTTCTCTCTGGATAAATTTGGCCTGGAAGTCTTGCCTGGAGCACCGGGGTACGGCAGAGGGTCGGAGGAGAATGCCAGGCTGGAAACGGGGCCCACTAAGCGACAGATTAATCACGGTGAGTCGCCCGGCTCCCAGAATACTGGCTGCTCATCTTACACTCCCCCAGAGAGAGTCTGGAAGGTTCCTCTTTGTAGAAACAAATGCAGGGACCCAGAACGCTCACAGGTACCACTGTGTGTGGTTCTCCCATGAGATGACTCGATCCCTCTCTTCCCCGATGAGGAAGCAGCTCCCAGCCGCGACGCCCACACGTAACCGTTCTCAGAGCTTCAAGATCCACCCTTCTCTCTCTCTTATTTAAAGAAATATTTTTATTATTTTTATTCTAGATAATCTGGAAAATACATAAAAACATAAAGAATGAAATAAAACTCACCTGGATTGCCATTATCTATAAATAATCATGGCATACGTATATCATCGGGCCCTTTTCTGTGTACGTGTGTATCAAATAGTATCACTTTCAACAGCTCCGTTTTTACACAATCTTCTCTTTATCATACTTTTTTGATTTAACAGTATATTATGAACATCTTTCCTTGTCAATAAATTGTGATAACATTATTCCTTATAGCTAAATAGGATTCCTCAGATGAGTATAATTATAATTTGCCCTGTTCATCTCTTGATGTTTGACATCTGTATTGTGTCTGATTTTCATTGTAATAAAAACCAGTGCACTAAACTTACATCTTTGAAGAGCTGACTAATTATTTGCTCAAGATGATCATAAGTAGAATTGCTGACTCAAAGGGTACACTCTTTTTCAAAGCTTTAATACACATAGCTGAATTCTCACCCTGAAAAAAATTCACCAATTTATAGTTCTATCAGCAATGAATGAGAAGAACCTTCCCCATCCTTGCCAAAATTTAAAGTTATAATAAAAAAAAGGGGACGATTTGGTGCTAAAAAGGTCATTTTGTTGTTTTAGTTTATATCTGATTACTAGGTAAGCATTTTAAATGTTGTTAGCTGATTATATTTCGCAAATTGGTTGTCTGTCGCATTCTCTATTTTTATTGAAATAATCATCTTTTCTTGTTCATTTGTTCATGCTCTTTAGATATATAAACACCAACCATTATTCTGTGACTAATATAACACATATTTTTTTCTGGTTTGGAATTTTCCTTTTAAATTTGGTTTAAATTGTGGCTCTCATCTGGTTTTTAGTGCTCTGGTCTGAAATGGGAGCAGGGAAATCACCAGTCGTGTTGAGGACAGATGCAGAATTAGTTCAGACACTCAAACGAAGGCAGAAAAAGAAAGAAATTGGGAAGAAAAGAATAAAATGAGGGGAAAGGAATAAAATTCATAAAATTATGATAATAGACTCAGAGAGATAAGGGCATTTGTGAAAAAGAGAGATGCTGTTGAAAAAAAGAACAGTGATAGGACATTCAAAAGGAAAAAAAAAATGTATATATTCAATGGAGCAATTGCAAAAAGATGCTAATAAATGTACCAGAAGATGGAAAGACAAGAAAAATAGGAGAAGAAAAGAAAATTTAATTAATGGGCGTTCCAAAAAAGAACAGAGAGGACAGAATAAATTATCAAATAAATAAATAAATAAAAAATACTCAGTTTACACGAGACCATAAAGCTCTTCCAAGAACTCAGACAGAAGAAATGCACATGCCTTTCTCCACGTTATCACCTTTGGTGCTATAGTCAGTAGATAACGGTTAATTTGCCGTAGAAAAAAATCGCTTGGTCTCTTTCTTACCTAGAATACAAAACTCTGTCCGGGAGCGCTGGCGTTGTTGGGAGCGAAGGAGCGAGGTTCTTCATCCGTTCGTTGGCCTCGTCATGTCAAATGCTTCCTATCCGCTCTCTGTCTCGTCCTGCCTCGTATTTTGAACCCCATTGTCGTCCTCACCAATCCGACTGTACCGGAAGAGTTTCTCTTCTTACCTATTACGACGAAACACGGAGGCATGCGTATTTAAAGCCAAGACAATCCATGGACATTGGGAGAATCGTGACTCTCCTTTTCTTTCTCTTTGTTTTGGTTTTGAAGATATTAATGTAGAAAGGTGACTTTTTTTTAATGTTACAAGCAAATAATGCTCATGTTCTTTACCCCCGTGAGATAGGAAAGAGTAAAAGCTAAGTGAAGGTGAGTCGGTTTGTACAATTTTCAAGATAAATGGAATCCTGGTGGGCTAAATAGTTTCTAGAAACGATTGTTAACTGATTTTTTTTCATGTAATTTATCAGGTTAAGAAAACATTATTCAAATACAAAAATAGCAAATAACAATTAGAACTGCCTTGAGCAACATTTTAGAGTCATTTGTCAAGAAAGCTGTTTTTCAAAAGCCTGTGGAATGGCAGATTGATAATGGGTTTATTTAATGAGGTTTTATCAACCATGTTATTTCTCCTAAAAAAAAACCCCAGACCCATAATCACTGAAGCTTATTAACTCATTTAATCATTGCGTATCACCTAATGATAGAAAAACCCTTATGTGAAAAAATTTCATTTGATAATGACAATTTATTTTTTTTTTAGAGCAAGTAGAAAATTGAGTACTTAAGGTCATCTTACATACCTAATAAATCAGTAAAACTTATTTCCTTGAATCTAAAGTATGAAATGAGATCATCGTCGTATCTTTTCAGCATAATCGTAGATCATTCAAAAGTGCGAGTGTGCACACTTGGCCTTCCTCACCGAAGACCCAACAGAGCCAGCCAAAATGACCTCTTTTCTCTTCTTTTGGCTTTTGAGCCAGACTGTATTTGAACTTCTCACCTGACTTTCCAGCTGGAAATAATCCTAAAACAGCTTCGCCAAGTGATAGGGAAGACCCGCTCACAGCAACAGAGGGTTTCCCCAGACCCTGCAACCCGTCGAAGGAAGGGCGGGGAAGAGGGAAGAGTAACCGCAGAACAAGGTCACGGGGTGGAAGGGGGAAAAATCTGGCCGGCCGGTGGCTTTCGATACGAATGACCTACGTGAGTCATCCCTTGTGAATCAATCCTTCCTCCCTCGTGGGAAGAGGCGTTGGAAGACCGTTTACAGCCAGGCAGCGACTAAAGGAAGCTGCGCTGGAACCCGTGTCACTCAAACCCTAAATTGCAGGTGTCCGTGGTTAAAATCTGGAGCTCGCTACCCCGGGGAGTCTGATGAGTGCATTTTCACTCAGTTCTCAGTGCGTTTTGATATCAGGCGGACTCCGTGCCTGAACGCTCTGTGTTCTGTATTCCAGTGCACCCCACTGACGTCTCCATGCCACCCCCACCCTCCCGACAGCTGGCGTCTACTGCTCCTGCTCCCCATCTGGCCTGGCGTAATGAGTGTAGGTCTCTAAGGCATCATTAGCTTTCTTTACAGAAGTGAATCCCCGAAACAACTAGGGAAAAAGAAATATGTCTTCCTCCTCCTCCTCCTCTTCCTCCTCCTCCTCCTCCTTCTTCTAACAGATATTGGGTTGGGAAAGAGGGAAAACAGAGCTCTAAGTTATTGCGTCCTTAAAATATATGAGCCCCGGGCTAGAAGCTTTCCTTTGAAAACACTGTTTAATCAAACAACAATTCTACACCACGTGCAATGCTGACTCAGGAAACGAAGGCTAAGGGCAGGCGGAGCGGTGGCCCCAGGTCGCAGAGCTAGTCAGCGCCCAAGGAGGCATTCGTTAACCCAGCCCCGCCGACTGGAAGGTTGGCCCGCACACTTTCACACTCTGAGCATTAACACGTGTGTGGCTGATGGGAGCCGTGAAGGCAAATTGCATGGCTGCCATCATGCATCGTGCATCATGCATCATGCACAGCAAATGAGGTCACGCATTTGAAAGGGCCCTGGTATCTCTAACATGCTGTACAGATGTTGTTACTCTGACTATGGTTATATTTCTTACCTCCTGGCTGAGGGTGAGACTGCGCGTATCACAGAATAGCCAAATATTTAGAAAGCACCAGTCTCTAATGAAGCAGAGTTAAGACTACGGCAAGCTTCCTGCTCAGCAGAGCAGAGACATCCCGCCCCCCAGGGCACCGTACGATCTCCCGAAGCTAAGTCTGAGCTTCATGTAAACTAGGTACCACTTGTGTTCTTTCTGCCTCTCACGTTGGTCTTTCCCCTGTATCTTCCCTAGCTGTCGGCGGGCCGATGAATTCGATTTGTAATTCAGAGACGCCAGTCAGCGTAAGAGCTGTACAACGAATGCTATCAAAGGGTATGGCTCTATGATAAAATGTGACTTAGAAGTTCAACGTTTCTAATATGACAGCAGTTTTTAAACATCATTAAGAAAAACGAAAATGTTTTAATAGCTATATGGGTGCAGAATCAGCGGGGTGCTATGGACGGTGAAATGTATACATAATGATATGGAAGAGTATCCAGAATTCACTGGTATGTGGAAAAAGCCAAATGTGAAATTATAAATGTAGTGTGATTTCATTCGTATATTTTAACTAACTCCCTCAAAAATATATAGATGTAGATTGCGTACGTATGTATATGCAAACGTATGTCTACATACATGTGAAAAACTGAGAAGATGCACAGCCTGACCTTAGCCGTGGTCGCCCTAGGAAGAGAGTCAGAATGTGGGCAGAGGACTTGCATAGCCTGGCTGTCATATTTCCATATTGTTCAAACTGTGCACGAGATGGATAAGTGCATGCATTATTTGCGTAACGAGAAAGGAGATGCTGTGTTTCATTGTTCGAATTGGCAAAGATTATTTTGAAAGCAGAAGGGAATAAACGATTGATGAAATAATATATTTTTAAATATTCTGGAACTAAAGAACATGAATTTCTATAAGGAAATGGCCCACCAAGTGCCTAGCTGAATGAATAAATGAGTGAATGAATAGATAGCTGATATATAGGTGATTGGTAGAAGATAGATAGATAGATGATAGATGATGATAGATAGATAGATAGATAGGTAGATGATAGATAAATAGATGATAGATAGATAGAGGATGGATGGATGGATGGATGGATGAATAGATAGATGATAGATAGACCATCATGAAATTTTAAAATATCATCAATAAATAGAAGATTCAAAAAGCTTCCAGCTAAGGGAGCAAATGGCGACGCGCAAAGCCTGGAATTAGAAAGGACTACTTAAGAGAGGAAGGGGACCCAAGGGAACAGTGGAGCGATGTCTTCAAGGCTCTGAAGGATGCTCGACCTGAAATGCTGTGCAGACACAGGTGGAGGGAAAGTAAAGACGCGCCGAGGCGCAAAGTCCGCCTCTCATGTGCCTTTTCTCAGGAAGCTGCTGGAGGGTGTGCTTTATCTGAATGAAGAAATAAACCTTTTCAAAGTCAAATTCGGAGCAAGGCATGGAAACAAAACGAAACTAAACGAAGCAACAAAAGACAAAAACCACTTAGAGAAGCAAAGAGAATTTCCAGGAAAATCGCCATGGTAATTTATGGACAAAAGATATGCCGCTGGCCTATAAAGCAACCAGAGAAAGAAGAACAGGGTAGTAGAGGGTCCCAAGCAAGACATCTGTAGAAGAAACAAACAATGCATAGATGATTCTCTGCATTTAAACAACGTGGGAGAAGTTGCAGGAAAGTTTGAGGAGAAAACGTGGCGTGTACGTAGAAAACTGAGCAAACCACCAAAACAAAAAAGTAGTCAGTTATTAATCATATGAAAATAAAATGTTGCACATGCAAAAAATTAAAATTTAATCATAGCATACTGCTTGTCTCACCAGAGAAGAATTTTTTTATGATCACAATAATGTCTGTGATGACTCTTGATTTAACCAAAAGTCATAATTTTTTTCTCATGGGAGACTTGCGAGAGGGAGATGGTGAAAGCTGCTGGGCTCACAGTGCTGAGTCCTCATCTGCCATCGATTCAGTCGCTGGCGTTGGGCAGAAAGAGGATAGTGAGGGGGAGTGGAGAAGCCTTTTGACACATCGAGGTAATTACGTAAAGAGACAACCAAACGATTGGAAACGTCCGTCTTCGGGAGTAGGGCTCCAGAGGGAGAAAGCACGGGCAGGGGTCTGCTGTCTTCTCCAGAAAGTTCCGTATTTGCCTTTTAACTTTTTACGTAAGTGTTTGTATTAGTTTGGAAAAAATAAAAGTTAGTTTAGAGCGTTTGGAATCACAAAGAACAGTCATGAAAAAAACAATAACGCAAGTCCAATTATGGACTTTACGTATTTTCATATAATAGGATATGCCTCAATCTTTCACGTGACTTATAAATTTAAATATTTTTATGACAAAGAAAGTGCTCATGAGATAATAAATTAAAAAAAAAATCAGTGTACAGCAGTATATGTAGCATGTGATCCCATGCTAAAAATGAGAATATTGGAAAAGGAATACATACGAGCAGTCGTTAGTTCTCAGAGTGGGCTTATTAGCAGTTATTGTTTTATTTTCTACATTTTCCAATATTTCCAAGTGCTCACACAATCAGTATGTGTTACTTTAACTAAAAAAAAAAAAAAAAAAAAGTTAACTTTTTTTTAAGCACATGGTGGTTCATCCTCATGTAAATGCCCATGTTTTGCTAATTCTGCCGAGGACCAAACTAAAGAAATTAGACGGAAGCTCAGGAGGGGAGATTCCAGTAAGACACGAGGAAATAAGTGGCCCTAAATCCTGAAACTGGATGGCTGCAAAGGTCACAAAAATATTTTAAAAGGAAATAGACCGCCATCTTCGAATATTAGGGCTAGAAAGGAAGACCGAGGTGACGGATTCTAAGCCAGCTAAGGAAGACCGAGGTGACGGATTCTAAGCCAGCTAGGCCGTGAGGGCGTGGAGAGGCGCAGGGCCCTCGTGGCCGAAGGTCGCGAAGCTAGTAAGCGGCCAGGGCACAGTCCGTGGACACCAGGGTCATGCCCTGTGCACTCCTGCCGTCTGCCTGTCCTCCAGGAAGTGACCTTAATATAATGTAGGCGTCTGGGACGGGACTATATAAACCTTAGCTCTTCAAGCCCTTTCTTCCTTGGTTACGACCATTTTCTTTCTGGCCTCTCCATGAATGTCACAGCGTAGAAATGTCGGATATGGTCTCGGGGTGTGTCTTTCTGCCTCCGTGTGCAGCTGCGTCTTGCAGAAGTCGAGAAGTCGTCTCCTCTCTGGGCGACATCTTTCCCAAACGAGCACTGCCGGCCTCCGCAAGCGAGGGTGCTCGGCGCAGGCCACGTACCAACATTCTCTCTGCATACACACACCTCGCACTTTTAAAAGTCAAATTCAGTCGAGCAAGTTTCGATTTCGTTCTGCCTTATTCTGTTGGAGTGATCGAGTTTGAGGTGACGCGTCTCCCTGGGTGCTTTCCGCGTAGCTGGGTTTTCTGGCGGCTCAGGAGCTGGTTTTTAGCCTTGGGACGCCGGCTCGGGTTTGGGGAAGAACATTAAACCTGCCAACTGGTGATGTGACCTTCGGTTCGGCCGAGGCTTGGGGCAAGCCCTGGGCACAGCGCTGAATGAGTGAATTTGCTTGCTCCTACCCCATGGGTCGGGGCTCCGAGGGCCCTGCCGCAGACCTGGCCTGGTGTGGAGGCGGTCGGAGCAAGAGGCTCCTTAACGGGGCCACAGCAATGCCACATTGAAAGTCAGGTGTATCCGGTGGCAGTTAGGCAGCGAATCCATGCGTTTCAAACGACTTAACAGGGATTCTTGACTGGACTGATTTGATGCCTTAGGCAAAGGGGCGCTTTGAACAGAGAGGGACTCCCAGATTGGGCGTGGCCTCTGCTTCCTTCCTCCCGCCATGAAGCTAACGTGACTCCCAAAGGCCTTCTCTCCCCTCGGCCCGCAGTCCCAGCCCCCTCATAGCCCTCCGCCCCGAACGGTGCCACGCCCTGCACTGGGCTGGCCGCTGCCTCCCAGATGGCGCCCCTAAGCTTCCCCAGGTGGGATGCTGAGCAGCCCCTCCCCGCCACCCATGGGACCCCGGCCGCCCTCTCTCCCTCCACTCCTCGAGGCTTCCTCTGCTCTCCTGGCTGTCGTCCCCTGTTTCGTGACTTTCCTGTTGGCCGTGGGGCCTTCCCACCGGCTCCCACCCAGCCTCGGGGACGGAGTGCCAAGCCTCCCCCACGCCCCCGCCAGGGGCCCAGGAGCGGCATGGGCGTGGGAGCCTGGGGAGCCTGGATCTGGGTCCCGACTCTGCCCCCTGGAAGCTGGGTGGCCTAAGGCGAGTTTCCTGTCGGT
>NW_011889029.1:459028-464039 GCF_000151845.1 Pteropus vampyrus | reverse complement strand
GATCGAGTCACCCCCTTCTCTCTCCACAAATAGGATTCTATGCAATAAAAACTTGATGTGACGTGGTTAGCCCACAGCGTGAGGACCGTCCCTCTGCCACTGGCATGACATCAGACTTCTCTGGATCTGACTGTGGCAGTTTGAAGCACCCCGCAGAGGACGCGTGTTAAAACGAACCGCGTCATTTTTCCCTGGAGCCGGGAGGGAGCCTGGAGCGTGCCGTCAGAACCAGGGTTTGAACTCACGGCCGTGCTTCGCGTCCTCACTGCAGGGGTGTGGGTGTGTGTGTGGGTGGGTGTGACGGGGACAGAGACATGGGGGTGGGAGGGTGACAGAGAGAAGAGGGAAGACAGTAAGTAGCAAGAGGCAAGAGGAGAGAGGTGTCTTCCCCCAAAAGCTCGGTGACTTTCCTTGGGTGCGGGACTCCAGTCTGGAGCCTTCAGGCCCTGGGTCCATGAGGATCCGCAGTGGAAAGTAGCCTCTTGTCACTGCTGCTGAGCTCAGTCCCCAAGGTACAAGGTCCTTCGTGGATTAACACTGGAGAGGGGGCGTAGAAGATGAGGCAGGGAGGGGAGGGGAGGGAAGGGGAGGAGGGAAACAGCAGAAAATGCCTGATGGACCAGCGGGGAAACCGAGCCTGTGTTTGGAGGGGCGGGATGCTGGCCGGGGAGGGGACGCCCGAGGCCGCCCGCGCGCCCTGCCGCCCGCTTCGCTTCGCGCGCCTCCCCCGTGGCCACCCTGCTCCGCCTTTTTTCTTTTCCCTCGTCCTCCGCTGCTCTTCTTTACCCAGGATTTAGTTCTATGAGCTGCAGGCTCTTTCTGCTTGGTCTGCGGCTTGAGATTCGGGATAAAATGGATGCCGAACATTGAGCTGTGAATGTTCTCGAAAAGCCGCTCCCGCTCCCACCCCCCAAATCCGAATCTTCTCCAGCCCTGGCTCTGCTTCGTGCACGTGCCCTGAGCCACGGGGCTGGGAGGTGGCCGCCCGTCGCCAGAGCTGCCGTGACCTTACCAAGCGCACACAAGTGCAGGCTCACCTGCCTCTGGCCTCCGCCAGCCCTGGGCGTCGCTTGTCCCCCTGAGACATTTCAACGCAGTTTCGCCGTCATTTCCAGACCTTCTTCTTCCGGTACAGGGGCCAGTGCTTCCAGTCTCTCAGAAAAACAAACAAACAAACAAAAAAAATGAAAAAAAACCCCACAATTTTTCTTCTGTCTTCCTGAGTCAGGTCAGTGGACAGAAGGCAGAGCTCGAGCTGGTGACCTGGAGGGGCGAGCAGCCAGCTTTAGTCCATTTCCGTGCTTGTCCTAAGCTTTTTCTTGCTGGCAGGTCGTGTGAGTGGGCCGAGGACACAGGAGGGCGATCCAGGGAGAAGATGTGACTCACGACATTCACGGCTCATTTACCTGTCAAATAAACTTCCACCGAGGACCTACTATGTACCAGAATATAGGCCAGGACTGTGGGATATAAAAATAAATTGAGAGAGATCCCTCTCCAGCAAGAAAAAGCCAGCCTCACAGGACAGAAAGATGGGCACGTAAATAATTGAAACATAGTAAAATAATCAATAAATGAAACAATAGAGGCGCCCAGAGGCGAGATGTGAACGAGCACGGCTGTGTTCCAATAAAACTTTATTCACAAAAGCAGCGATGGGCTGGGTTGGGCCCGCGGGCCGGACGTCCCGAATTTGAGGATCGTTTCCGAACTAGAAGTTTCCTTCTAGGGGTTTCTCTGTGGGTGTGAAGATGGCAGGACAATGTCTGGACCTCGGTCCCTGGCAGAGATGAGATGCTGTGCTGTTCTCTGCCACGCGGCCCTCCCCGTGGGGCCAAAGGAACACATTAACTGATGCTCCAGTCACAGGTTCATGACCATGAAGCTGAGCGAAAGGAACGGACCAAGGGCTGATTCGAAGGAAGAGTCGAACCATCCAGCGGGAGCAGCGAGGTGGCCGCTCTGCAGCGAGGTGAACCAGCGCGGGCGGGAGAGCCGGGTTCGCGTGGAGCGTCACAGCGTCCCCTCCCTGCCCTGGCTCCTCCAAGGTTTGTGTACTGAAACATCCACCCATCAGCTCAAAGCGACTGTCCTGAGTTCGCACACATTTGCGGAGGGGACAGATAGATGGCAGGGCAGTGTCTTACGTGTTCCTTACGGCTAGCCAACCCCAGCTTTCGGCTGTGACCGTGGTCCCAGACCTGCAAAGCGCCCCTCTGTCACCGGCGTGCTGGCCCTGGGCACGCTCGGTGTGCCCCATCCTCACGGCCGCCCCGCTGCTGACGGGGACGGGTTTCTGGGCTGTGCTGCCGTCGAGGCAGACCCTCCTGCAGCGTGGCGAGCAGCACGGGCCCCGGCGTAGACCAGGCGTGAGCACGGCGGGGGTGGGGGGGTACCCTCCCGAGCGTCAGGTGTCCTGCCCGTCAAGTGGGGGTGTTTGAAGCGCCTTCCCCATGTGGCGAAGGAGGAGGCGACGTCGGAGAAGCGTGTAGCGCAGACCCCGGCTTACGTCGCGTGCAGTCAACTTGAGTAACCGGCATTGCCTTTCACTAGTCAAGGAGACCCCGGGGCCTCGGAGGGAAACGGGGTTCCGTCCCCGGAAACTGCGAATAGGAGATGCAGCTGACAACTCTCGGGGCCCAAAGCAGAGTCAGGGAGCCCACCGACGATGCCAGCGTGGACGCCCGGAGCTTTACATACCTTTTCTCATTTACTAGTCAGCGAAATCCTGGAGAAAAGCCTTTTTCTGCCCGCTCCGTTTCTACTTACGGGCAGCCAGGGCCGAGCCGCGTTGGGGACCTTGCTGCAGGGCTGGCACTCGTCGTGGCCGCCCGGGGGCGCAGGCCCCGTCCGCACAGAGCAGGCACGCTCCTCCCGCCACCCCCTCGTGCGGCTGTGACGCTGTCCCTCGGCGGCTCGGTGCCACTCTCTCCGATGCGCGTCAGGCCACTCCCCGGGGGCTGCGAGGCCCGGGCGGGTGGTGGCCTTGCAGACATTCCTCTCGCCCTCTCGTGACAGCCCGCACGGCGCCTGGCGCGTGGTGGGGATGCGTGTAATTTTTTGAACGGACTGATTTATATCCTAAGCATCACTCCTTCGACTCTTCTGAACCCCCCGCGATCTCTCCTCAGCCGTGGGAACCCTAAGAGGCCCGTGGGGAGCTGAGATCTGGCAGCTCTGGCCTCCGCGGGTCTAAAGGCTGGGCAGAGGGGACCCTGCATGACGCGGGAGCAGGACAGCGAGGACCGGGACCCAGGTCGCCTCTGCGCTGCCCTCGCCCTGCTGGGGGTCGCTGTCTAAGCGCCGTCATCGTACGTTCTGCTGCTGCTCTGCATCCTGGGGGAACGTCTTTCTGGAATGGCCAGAGTGCCTTTGCTCTGAGTCCCTGGCCTGACACGATGTGGGTGCGTGGCTGTCCCTGAGGAAAAATGGTACATGTGGCCATCGGCGTCCGCTGCTCTGTCCCCGTGAGCCACCCCCGCCCCCTCCGGTGGGGTTAGGTCATCAGATAAAATCGGGACGAGCTCCGAACTCGTCTGCATGTTCATCCAGACCTCTGAGCCATTAGAGCTGCTCCCATGGCCACTTACCGTGAAGAAAGAACTATAGGACAGCACAGGGAAGGTATTTTAACTTACAAAATTACATTTGAATTAAATAGCCGCGATTTCCCTGAGCTCAGCTTCCATTTTAAAACAAACCGTCTTTGGCTGAAAAACGAAGGAATCGTGCTTGCACTTCGCCCGCTCCTTTCTCTCTTCCTCCGGTCGCAATGGTTCGGTTGTCACCCGGTGGCCTGGACGGAGCTGGAAGGAGACGAATGCGCCCCAGATGACTCCCCTCGCGGTTTGCTTGAGGCTGCGGAGAAGCCCCTGCTCGGGGGAAAAGGTCCCCGGACGTTTCCAGAGACGCTGAAGGCCGTGCCGTAAACCCAGAGCTCACGACGAGGGCACCTGTGGCGTTTAAAGGTGCTTTGGGTCTGCCCCACACACAGTGTGTCTTCGCAGATGGCACAGCCGCAGAGCGGCATAGTGGGGCCACAGGGGCGGCGAAGCTTTGGGCTCTTGGCGGGACCTCCCGGCAAGCGGGTGAGGCGTTGACAGTAGTGGACCCCGAAGATACATCTCTGCCCGTGCGCGGATGGTGAAGAAAGCGTTCGCCACAGTTACCGTTTTAACCCGAGCGAGTCAGGGTTCGGATTTGCTTTGCTTTCTTTTCGGTGGTGTTGGGGGAGGGGCGGGTTGGAAGGCGGCACCTGGGTGGGGCCGTGATGGGGTCGAGGGCAACGGCGAGCTAGACGCCTAGGTCAGGGGACGTTTAAATTTTCTCACATGTAAACAAGGCACAGAGAGCCCATCTCACCACGATTTCTACTTTGTCGTCTGTTTGTCGACTTGTCAGCTTCCGGAGACTCTTGTGTAGATGGGGCTCGATTTCTGGACCTCCCCTGCGGGACGGGACACAGCTGCCACCGCTGTCTTCTTCCCGTGCACGTGGCTCCTCACACACGCATCTCGGGTCCCCGCGTTTTGTGACCTGCACTTGGCCCCTGCTGGTCCCCGCTCGGCAAAGCCGGGGCGCGCCCGGGCTGTCGTCCGAGATTGATCCCCTTCAGGACTGAAATTTTTTTTTTACACCGACAGCACCCGGTCTTCCTAGGGGGTCTCCCCTCCAAGTACCAACCAGGCCCGACCCTGCTTAGCTTCCGAGAGCGGACGAGATTGAGCACATTCAGGGTGGCGTGGCCGTCGAGGACTGAGGCTTTCCATGAGGACCCACATGGTTTCATCGAATGCAGGTCGTCATAGCCGAGCCCGGGGGTCTCTGTCATCGCCACGCTCAGGAGCCGAGAGATGCCCTTCATCATGGCATCGCGGTTCCGGTTCGGAAGATGAGACTCGGGGAGCTCCCTGGGAGACGACGGGCCCCATTCTCCTTCCGCTTTTCCGATTTCTCCTGTTAAATGTGTCCCCTTCTCTCCTCACATCGGAATGCGCGTCATACTTATATC
>NW_011889029.1:454104-458192 GCF_000151845.1 Pteropus vampyrus | reverse complement strand
TTCACATCTACCTACTGCTTCGCATCTGCTAAATTCTAGAGAAAGAACTGAGAGCTCAGACCCACAGTTTCATTCTTTGAGGAGGGTCCTGGCCTGCGGATGTCTCTAACAGGGATGGATGATGCTTTGAGTTTCATTTCTCAAAGAATGAAAAAGAGGCTCTCTTAGTTAGGACTAGGTCCACCGTATACTTTCTCCAGAGTTTCTTTCTGCTGAAGGGAGATGAAGCGCCAAGACTTGGCGCCCACGCCACAACACTTTGGGACACCGACGTTTGACGTGTTTCCTCAGTTACTCTCCCGACGTGCGGGGGACACTAAGTCCCAGCCTGCAGCTCCCGTTTGCTCCGCGGACAGACTCAGGAAGCTCCCTGGCGTTTCCCCGGAGACTCGGGGCGAATCAGAGGTTCGATGGCGTGGCTGGAGACCCTGCCAACAGACTTCCCTCTGCCAGGACCTTGCCAGCTCAGGTGCCACGTTTTTACGGACGGACAGACCATTGTGGATGTAGAGGCCATGTCTGAGTAAAAGAATAAATTCTAACATCAGCACCGCCTCCGTTCCCTTTCAGATACTGGATATTCGTAAATCAAGAGTGGCTGGGACCTACCGCACTGTCACATGCACTGAATAAGGAGCGAGATTTTTGGTAGGTGCCAAGAAGGCAGTGGCAGCTGTTAAACTTTGGCACAGATGACAAACAGCTGTGCGGGCCACTTAGCAGAGCCTTAAGAGCACGCGAGGTGATGGCCACCTCGGCTGACTCGGTCGGCCGTCTGGCAGAAGTCAGAGGAAGTACTCTTTGACCTTTCCAAATCACGTGTTCCTCTCTGAGACCCTTTCTGCCTCTGGTCGTCATGTTTTTCCCCCACTATTTTCATTAATCTGTGAAATACGAAGACATTTGTATTTATTTGTATTTAAGTCACTTTCGCCTTTAAACCCGTATAACACCTGGGGCTTTATCAGTGACGTCATGAGGCCTGGCTACCTTGGGGAGGGGAGGCTACAATGAGAGGCAGGTCACTCTGCACACTCGAAGCCTGCGCTCCCCTGAACCGGGAAGAGAAGATGGCGGGAGAGTTTGGGGGGCTTCCTTCCTAGGGGTTTTCTCTGAGACAAAGCAATAGTGCATCTCAAGCCGTTCTTGCGTGATCGGCTACAAGACAGGCAGGCCCAATGCTGGACCAGAACGCTCACAATAGCAGGACATTCTGGATACTCGGTTCACTGTGCGATTCGGGCTTGCTCGTCAACGAAAGTTTGGCTTCCTTTATTTTCTGGCCGATTTAATCAAATTAGCTCCATTCACTGCTGCTCAATAATTCAGCTTATAGGATGCCACTTGTAAAGTTGGAACGGGGTTTTCAGCTCACCCCTTTTGGCCATGTCGATCAAAGCCTACAGGTGCTTTGATTGGGGTGGCCCATGTACATCAGGCTTTTCGAATACCGGCATTATTACTTACTGAGGATGCGGGGACCAGTTAGGGTGCAGTGGCCCTGTTCTGGCTTTGGGCCCCCGCACAGTCGATGATGCGGCTGCAATCCTGAGCCTTGTCGCTGACCACTGCGAGCCCGTCACTTCCCCAAGGACGCCTCGACTCAGCTCAGGTCACCTCAGGTCGAGGGAAAGTCATCCTGCGTAGTGAAGTCAAACCCGTCACTTCCCAGGCCTTTCAAAGTGCCTCAGATGGGAGGGCATAGGTCATTCCGCGTTTTCAAGGGTACGAATTACTTCCCTCTCAGACTCTTCCCTCTGCCTCTCCCCGTCAAACCCGCATGACCAATTCCTCAGATTCCCTTTGTTTTAAATATTTAGAGTGGGTCCTGCCTTCCCGGCCGGAGCCAGGCCGATCCGGGCGTCTGGAGGGCGAGTTACCGACATTCGGTCCCTGCCCCATGCCCTTCGCCTCTCCCCCCGGGAATAGCTCTGTGCAGAACGTGCAGGCCGAGCCCGATGGCTCTCGTCCCGCCCGGGGACAACAGGACCAGTCATCTGGAACTTAGCAAGCCCGCATCTCTCCATCCCGAATCCGTTTTTCATCCTAGATTGGGTCATTCATTCATTCGTGCGTTCACTCAGCATATTTTAGAGAGTTTTCTCTCTGCGGAAAACATGTCTAGAGACTCAATTAGGGAAAAGCAGGATGTGAGCTGTGAAAAGCACAGATGCCTCCTTAGAGTCTAATGTCAAAATTTCCGTCCCCAGCTGTGTGGAGAGGTGGGCAGTCTGGCGGGGCTGGTGCTGTCCTCCCCCGTGTCCCCAGGCCATTGACGACAAGGGGTCAAGGGCTCTGCTCCATGCTGGTGGAGTGTTGACCATGCACTCCAGCACGGGGTTACAAAACACAGCATTCCTCACTTCGTCTGCTGCGAAACGATTACACTCTGTTACCGGCTACGACACAGCCTCCCAGGTCAATCGCTGTGACCTCTGCAGGCCTCGGCATGACACGGGCAGATGGCGAGTCAGTGGTGGGCACAACCGACAGATTTTAGAAGTCCCCGCCTCTAAAAATGACATAGATGGGGGTGTGGGATGCGCACCCCCCACAGAATAAGACTCCTCTTCCTCGCGAGCCCGGGGCTGCTGGCTTATCAAGCACCCGTGGTGCAGCCAGTACCGTGCCGGGAGCTTCGTACACATGCTGTCATGTGTCCCCACCACTCTGCAAGGTGAGCGTTTGTTGATCTGCATTTTCCAGACGAGAAGTCTAAACCCAGAGCACCCAGCTCCGCGGCGGCAGAGCACCCACGCCCACCAGAATCTCTAGTTGGGGGCGTTTTCCTGGCTCGTCACTGGGCTGTTTAGTAAAATTTGCATTTTCGTGTAGCACGCTGGGTTTCTGGGTCACTTGCCCACAGCGTAGGAAGCAGGTGAGCTCACCTTTACGGTGCCAGGGCCAAAGCGAACGAGGCACAGGAAAATCAGTGCTGGGAAAGAAGCAACCAGAAACAGGACAAAGCCGTGGGGTCCTCGGTGGCTTTGGAGACACCTGCCTCTGTTCCTTCTGTTTGCGGGGACAATTGTGAGTTCAGGCCGTGACTGGGGGCAGTGGTGGGACACAGGAGTGGCCTGTGTAGCATGTGACCGGGGGCTCGTGCTGCCAACAGCCTGGTGACATGGCAGGAGGTGTGGCCTCTGCAGCTGCTTCCCTCGTGAGCCTGGGCTTCCGAGTGTGTCCACGAGGACCTCAGTAATTCTTCTATCGCGGATTTGCCGCGAGGATTAAACGACATTTGTAAAATGCTCAGAACGGCGCCTGCACAATCAGTGCTATTTAAGCATTAGCTGCTGTTCTCACCATTTTTTCTGATGCTCCCCGGTGGCCGCAGAGCCCAGGTGGCCTCCGTCGTGGCCACAATGTGGCTCTTTCGAAAACGCCAGTGAATCAGCCGCGACCACTGTGGCCAAGGCGTGCTTGGCCTCTCGACTGATGGCAGCTCCCCTGGAGAAGGTGTCCCCAAAGCTCCTTTTCTGCAAGTGGGGCAGTGTCCAGGCCGAGCACCGTGTCGGGGACCAGTCGTGCCCAGAGCAGCTTCTGACCTTGAACTGAAACGTGACGTGCGTCTGTTCTTGAGGTTTCGTGATACCTCAAGAACAGACTTGATAACTCGGTTTTCTCATTCGCATCCGGGGGAGGACTGTTCTGGAGAGGATGCTGGTGGCAGGGGTGGGGACAGGTCGGTGACCAGGCACTGTGGACCGCACCATGTTTCTTATCCCTTCCGCTCAGAGACAGGCCTGAAACCCCCACAGACACCTCCCGGCTCATTCCCGTGCACCCCAAAGGGCTCTCTTCTTTCTTTTCCTGTGGCGTGCTATCCTTTTGCAATATCAGGCCGTTTTTTTTTGTTTGTTTTTTTGTTTGTTTTTTTTTTGCTATTTGCCTCTAGCCTGGCTATTATTTAACTGTAGATTAGACTCGGCTCCAGAGAGCATTTTGGGAGCAGGAGGGCATTGGAGGCCGAGTGAGAAAATGTCTTGAGACAACGTCCGTGTGTCTGTACCGTGCGGGGCTTTGGAGCTCCCGGTTCGGGCTGACGTTTTGCTCTGTATCTGTGAGGACACAGTGTGGGGACTGAC
>NW_011889029.1:451483-454054 GCF_000151845.1 Pteropus vampyrus | reverse complement strand
CTTGATAACTCGATTTTCTCATTCGCATCCGGGGGAGGACTGTTCTGGAGAGGATGCTGGTGGCAGGGGTGGGGACAGGTCGGTGACCAGGCACTGTGGACCGCACCATGTTTCTTATCCCTTCCCCTCAGAGACAGGCCTGAAACCCCCACAGACACCTCCCGGCTCATTCCCGTGCACCCCAAAGGGCTCTCTTCTTTCTTTTCCTGTGGCGTGCTATCCTTTTGCAATATCAGGCCGTTTTTTTTTGTTTGTTTTTTTGTTTGTTTTTTTTTTGCTATTTGCCTCTAGCCTGGCTATTATTTAACTGTAGATTAGACTCGGCTCCAGAGAGCATTTTGGGAGCAGGAGGGCATTGGAGGCCGAGTGAGAAAATGTCTTGAGACAACGTCCGTGTGTCTGTACCGTGCGGGGCTTTGGAGCTCCCGGTTCGGGCTGACGTTTTGCTCTGTATCTGTGAGGACACAGTGTGGGGACTGACAATGACATTGCATTTCCAAAGTCCTTTCGCAAGATGGCTGTGGAGGCCATTTCTCACATTTACTGGTTCCAGTTTGGCGGCTGACGTCGGGGCATGTGTCAGGCGCACGCCCCGGGGCTCGGCTCGGCTCTGGCTCGGAGGCCTCTGCCTTGTTTGCCTTTGCCCTCGGCTCCAACGCTTGTCCCAGGGGCTCTGGCCGGTGGTAGGTGACAGTCCCTCTGAGACCGTGCGCCCGTGACGGCTGGCCTGCCCGCAGCTGGGCCGTGGCCAGATGCCAGCACCCAGTTTCACTTCGCTTTTCCCCCAGTGAACTAGGTCAAGTGCACCGAGGCATAAAGGCCACGCGTGACTCAGTGCCAGTCTGCGGCCCTTGAAGCAGAAAGCATGAGCTGTGAGCAGATGGAGGCCCGAGAGCAGGCCAGGCAGCCGAGGGGCTGAGCCCACACGCAAAGCGAACCCCACAAAAGCTCCCGCGTGAGCCCCGTCCCGTCCTCCAGACGGCACATCTGGAAAAGGCATCCTTCCTCCCTGCAGAGGAGCCGAAGCTTAGAGCAGACGCAGGCCGCCGCGTCGGAATCTATCTGTAACGGAGGTCCGACGGGGTGAGGGGCCTCAGGGGAACCGAGAACCTGTCCTGACAGTCATGTGCTGTCCCGTTAGTTCTCAACCGCTGTGTAACAAGTAGCCCCTGGGGTCAGTGGCTTACAACGAAGTCATTACCTATTACCTCTTGTCATTCCTATGAGTCAAGAATTCAGGAGCAGCTTGACCGACAGGTCTCGAGGTGGCTCCTGAGGTGAGGTCGCAGTCAGATGTCGGCCGGACCGCAGCCACGTCAAGGCGTGAGCGGACCTGTGGGATAGCTTCTGGGTGGTTGGCTCCCAAGCTGGCCACCAGGTGCCACTCTTGGTGGGGTCGGGGGCTGCAGTTCCTCTCCACGTGGGCCTCTCAAGAGGCTGCTCAGGTGTCCTTATGACAAGGCAGCTGGCTTTTCCCCCCGTGTGCCGGATCCAGGAGTGAAAGGCAGAGGCCGTGCTGCCTGTTATGACCCAGCTTCAGAGGTCACACACCCACTGTCACTTCAGCTGCATTCTACGGTGGTCGCCCAGGTCGCCCCTGACTCAGTGTGGGGACTGCAGAAGGCAGCGAATGCCTGGAAAGGGGGCGTCCGGGGGACCATCTTGGGAGCTGGCTGCTGTGGCGGGGGAGGTGCTGTGTGGAAATCCAGGCCCAGTAGACCCGAGGCTGGGAGGGTGGGGGGAGGACACAGTGTGGCAGACGGATATCAGAACAGGAACTTGAGGCCTGGAGTCCAAACCACAGGCCAGCTTACTCATGCTGGAGCCTGGAGAATGAAGCCATGCCTGGGAGACTCGTCCCCACGGGGAGCTTGCAGAGGAGGCGGTGTGGCAGGTTGCAATGTGAGCTGGACCCTGGTTAGGTTAACAGGTGGGCTTGTGACACGAGGAGGGTTCCAGGGTGCATTCCGGGACTGGCTTGTCCCTTAGTGGGGCTGTGGCTCGACGTAGAGTCCACTGGGCAGGGCTCAGGCCACCCACCGTTGTCCCTTCTCAAGTCAGGAGCGGCCTTAGGAGCAGAGTGGGTGTCTGTGCAGGGAGAATGGAGAATTCAGAGGCTGGGAAATGGCCTTGGAGGTGACAGTGTCTCCTCCGTGGGTGGCTGGCGGCTCTGCGTCATGTCCCAGGGAGGTGCAGGGGGGCCCATGGCCAGCTTCGGTCTTCAACTGCAGGAGCAGACACGGTCCCCCAGAAAGACAGCACTGAGGGTTTGTGTGTAAAGCAAACTCGGAGCCAGCCCCCCATGTTTCTTGTCTGCGCCCCTTCCCCTCAGCACACAGAAGCAGTCTCCGTAGGCAGGTGATGGGGGGCAGTGCCATCAGGTTGGACTGGCCGCTCTGCCCCTGTGGCGAGGACTGACCGGACGGTGACATCTGTTCGTGCAAGGATTCTGGACTTGTGGCTTTCTTCTGGTTCAGTTGCAAGGGCAGTGACCTCATGGGGGATGGGAGCCTTCTTGGGATGCCTACTATGTGCCAGATGTGAATGCCTACTATGCACCGCCTTCAGAAT
>NW_011889029.1:451128-451433 GCF_000151845.1 Pteropus vampyrus | reverse complement strand
GTTTGTGTGTAAAGCAAACTCGGAGCCAGCCCCCCATGTTTCTTGTCTGCGCCCCTTCCCCTCAGCACACAGAAGCAGTCTCCGTAGGCAGGTGAGGGGGGGGCAGTGCCATCAGGTTGGACTGGCCGCTCTGCCCCTGTGGCGAGGACTGACCGGAGGGTGACATCTGTTCGTGCAAGGATTTTGGACTCGTGGCTTTCTTCTGGCTCGGTTGCAAGGGCAGTGACCTCATGGGGGATGGGAGCCTTCTTGGGATGCCTACTATGTGCCAGATGTGAATGCCTACTATGCACCGCCTTCAGAAT
>NW_011889029.1:450734-451078 GCF_000151845.1 Pteropus vampyrus | reverse complement strand
CAAGGGCAGTGACCTCATGGGGGATGGGAGCCTTCTTGGGATGCCTACTATGTGCCAGATGTGAATGCCTACTATGCACCGCCTTCAGAATGCTTGGGCGGCGTGGATGCTCTTAGCATTGTGTACGGATAAGACACCTCCCTGGATGCAAGGCCATCTTCCCGGGGACCCTACCCCTCGCCAGCTGCTGGGTCCGGGGTTTGAATAGAAGCTTCTATGACTCCTCAGTTCACATTTCTCCACCCATTTTGTCACTCAGGGAAGGAGATCCAAAGTCTTCCAATGAAAGGAGACTTTACCCCTTGTAGAAATCAGCGCAGCAATGTAGCAACTGAAGGGTCCAG
>NW_011889029.1:446201-449819 GCF_000151845.1 Pteropus vampyrus | reverse complement strand
GAGGACTGACCGGACGGTGACATCTGTTCGTGCAAGGATTCTGGACTTGTGGCTTTCTTCTGGTTCAGTTGCAAGGGCAGTGACCTCATGGGGGATGGGAGCCTTCTTGGGATGCCTACTATGTGCCAGATGTGAATGCCTACTATGCACCGCCTTCAGAATGCTTAGGCGGCGTGGATGCTCTTAGCATTGTGTACGGATAAGACAGGTCCCTGGATGCAAGGCCATCTTCCCGGGGACCCTACCCCTCGCCAGCTGCTGGGTCCGGGGTTTGCATAGAAGCTTCTATGACTCCTCAGTTCATATTTCTCCACCCATAGTGTCACTCAGGGAAGGAGATCCAAAGTCTTCCAATGAAAGGAGACTTTACCCCTTGTAGAAATCAGCGCAGCAATGTAGCAACTGAAGGGTCCAGCCGGGTTGCCCAAGGCAGGAGAGGGACAGGTCTCCGCGAGGCGGTGGCCACACAGGGAGAAGGGACGATGCTGGCCTGAGGCTCCGACAATCCAGGTGTCCAGCGTTTCCCGGAGAGCGGTCTGAGCGTTGACCTCTTGTGCTGCGGGTGAAGTTTTTAAATTGTGAAGAGGCGTGTCTGTCAGGTTTCAGCCCGACTTGGTAATGTGTTTCTGTAACGTCTGTGCCTCCTCCTGGTCGCCCCGAAAGCCCAGATTAGGTTTCAGGAGCGTTCCGCCGTGTGCAGTTCCTCGTGCCTGGGCGAATCTGGTTCACTATCCCAAATGGCGCTGTTATCACACGCATACCCTGCAAGGGCCAGGGATCGAAGTCACTGGAATAACCAGCAAAACCACAGCATTTTACTTTAGCAAAAGGGGCCAGAGCAGGAAGCAAGTAAATCCCCTCTTGCCCACACACCCCTTGTGACCACGCTGGGCACTGGGGGAACCCACAGTTCTCAATTTAGCCCCAAACCCCCCTGAGCGATACGTGGGCCCCAGCACTTCCTTAAAGGTGGAAGAAGCTGTAATTTCTCACACTCTTTCTTCTCTCTCTCTTTTCTCTTCTTTTTCTCTGTCGTTCGCCCTTCTTCAGAGGATGATGGTCTTTCCTGGACCACTCTTCCCACGTGGGCTTCTGGTGGCCGATGCTGCGGTACATTCCTTACGAGAGCCGTGTTATCTTTCCAATAGTCTATAAGAAAGCCGAAGTGGCCCCGTTAGTTTGCCTTGAGAGCATCACAAAGTTCCAAGTACCTCTCCTGTGCCCCTGCCTCACCCTCTGTAAGCACGTCGCTCCCTGCCGAGCACCTCAGAAATGCTGGAAAACAATTGATTAGACGGTTTTCTTGAATCTATTTTTTTTTCTTTTTCTATAGCAAGCCCCTGTGGGTGAGATATTTCTTTTCCCACAAAAAGTCGTCTGTTGACGGCAAAACTTGAACCAGTGCAGCTTCACAGAGTCAGTGAGCTGACATCAGGTGCAAGGGACATCTTTATAGGCACCGGAGAGGGAGCCCACCATTCCCATCTCCTTCCCGGGCTCGCTAGCTGCTTGGCAGTGTCCCAGATTTTGTCAAATGAGGGGATAATGATATGATAAGGATAGTCTTAGACTGTTGGGACCGCTTTGTGTTTGTGTGGTATTATTTTGCATTTAGAAATGGTTTTATGGTCATTATCTCGTTTGGCACTCCCCAGAAAAGCCCCGTGCGGTTGGCATGCTGAGTGCTTAAGCCCATTTTGGAGGTGGGTCCTGAGGTGTGCAGCGATTTGCACAGGTAGCGACGGGTCAGAAGACAGGGTCTCTCCTCGGGAGGTCATCGTCCTCCTTGGGAACCCTGCCCACCTGCCTGTGCTGTGCTGGGAGCCTGGACGTGACCTCAGTCACTTTGTCGAAGGGGCATGGATGTCCCTGCTGAAAACATATGTCCAGACAAAAACCTGTAAGTAAATGTTCACAGCATCTTTGTTCGTCATAGCTGAAAGCAGACATTAACCCAAATGTCCATCAGCGGATGTACGGGTAAACAAAATGAGATCTATCGTGGGATTTAATAGGACTCGGCCATCGAAAGGAATAAAGTGCCAACGCACAGTATAACATGGATAAACCCTAAAAAGGTTAGGCTAAGTGGAAGAAACCAGTCACAAAAGGCCACTTACACGCAGGGTCAGATGAGGCAAATTCATGGAGAAGAAAAGTAGGTTAGTGTTTGCCCAGGGCTGGCCGCGGGGGATGGGTGTTGGGAGGTGTCCGCTAATGGTACAGATTCCTTTCCGGGCCGGTGACAGTGTCTTAGCGTTGGTTGTGCTGGTGGCTGCACAATCTACAAAAACCTCGTGAGCTGCACACTTTGAAAGGGTGAATCGCGTGGTATACAGACTCCATCCCAATAAGTTGTTATTAAAAGCAAAATCCTGGCTCTGGGCAGTGGCTGTCATCATCCCTTCTGGACACAGCTGCCCCTTGGGCCCCAAAGCTGGGTGCTGCCCAAAGCCGGCTGCTCTGACCTAGTGCTGGGGTGAGAAATTCCTCAGACTCTGCCGGTTCCAAGCTGCAGGGGGAAACCAGGTACCTCCATGTTGCCAAACACAAGCATCTAGCAGTTAAGAGCCGTGCCTCCCAAACGTTCATTAATGTGCGTTCAGATCATCTGGCGACTTCGCTACAGATTCTGACCCAGCAGCTCTGCGGTGCAGCTTGAGACCCGCCGTCATCTCAAGCTCCCAGATGGTGACAATGACGCTGCCGCCACTGCACCTCGGGAAGCCAGAGCACAGACCACGTGACCAGCTGGAAACGTTTACTTTCCTGCCGATGGCTTTGCTGCAGGAAGGCGCGGCCTTCAACCGCAGGATGCCACCCTGCACAGTTGAATCAGATAACAGGATCCTTCGCATTTCTTTTCCCTACTCTTTATCCAGTCGTTGGGGGCTCATAACAGATTCTTAACCTTCGCTGCCGTCCAACATGGTGAAGTCTCTCGGTGCACAGGAAGCTTTGTGGAAAGCACAGAACAACGTGTTTGAATATTTTTTCTTTGAACTAATAGAATTGGCCATCTATTTTCGCCTCATAGGGAAAAACCAGACTTACCCAAACCCTGTGCCTCTTTAATCGTGACTATATATTTTTAAAGTACAAGGTTAACTTCTGTCTTCAAAATGCGAAAGGGGGTTCAGAAGACCTTTTCAGAGGGAGTTAAAAAGCCAAAGGACTGGGCAGTGTCCAGTGGGTTGTGACAGACTCAGGCACGCAACTTAATTTTTATTTAATTTTTTATATTTATTTTTGTTATTTAAAAGAATGAATTATTTGATTTGATTTACATGGCCGCAACATGCAACAGACCACGCCTACGCCTCAGGGAAGAAGGTGTATAAAGATGAAGACACCTCTGTGCCCTCAAAGGGGCTGTACGCATCTTAGAGAGAGGAGAGAGAGAGAGAGAGAGAGAGAGAGAGAGAGAGAGAGAGGCTCACCGGGACAAGCAGGAAAGGGAAAGGAGGAAGCCACGTTGGGGACAGAGGGCTCCATCAGCCCGCTCTCGCCGTGCCATCGGCTTTCATTCCATCTTCCCTCTCGATCTTGCTAATGTTGCTGGAAGACTCGGGAATCCTAGACACCCTCCTTCACCTAAATGAAACTTCCATTTACACA
>NW_011889029.1:444290-446151 GCF_000151845.1 Pteropus vampyrus | reverse complement strand
TCTTTTCCCTACTCTTTATCCAGTCGTTGGGGGCTCATAACAGATTCTTAACCTTCGCTGCCGTCCAACATGGTGAAGTCTCTCGGTGCACAGGAAGCTTTGTGGAAAGCACAGAACAACGTGTTTGAATATTTTTTCTTTGAACTAATAGAATTGGCCATCTATTTTCGCCTCATAGGGAAAAACCAGACTTACCCAAACCCTGTGCCTCTTTAATCGTGACTATATATTTTTAAAGTACAAGGTTAACTTCTGTCTTCAAAATGCGAAAGGGGGTTCAGAAGACCTTTTCAGAGGGAGTTAAAAAGCCAAAGGACTGGGCAGTGTCCAGTGGGTTGTGACAGACTCAGGCACGCAACTTAATTTTTATTTAATTTTTTATATTTATTTTTGTTATTTAAAAGAATGAATTATTTGATTTGATTTACATGGCCACAACATGCAACAGACCACGCCTACGCCTCAGGGAAGAAGGTGTATAAAGATGAAGACACCTCTGTGCCCTCAAAGGGGCTGTACGCATCTTAGAGAGAGGAGAGAGAGAGAGAGAGAGAGAGAGAGAGAGAGAGAGAGAGGCTCACCGGGACAAGCAGGGACAGGCTCACCGGGACAAGCAGGAAAGGGAAAGGAGGAAGCCATGTTGGGGGACAGAGGGCTCCATCAGCCCGCTCTCGCCGTGCCATCGGCTTTCATTCCATCTTCCCTCTCGATCTTGCTAATGTTGCTGGAAGACTCGGGAATCCTAGACACCCTCCTTCACCTAAATGAAACTTCCATTTACACAGGGTTTGCTAAGGGGTACAAGGCAAATGGCAGCAAGAGCGTTAAGGCCACGTGGCACTTCTTGAAAGCAGCCCTTCCTTGTCCTCAGCCGGCTCAGATCTTTAGCTACGGGGCTTTTGATGAACAAAAAATTCGGAACCTCAAAAGAGCTTCATAGGATGTGAGGCAAAAAAAAGAAAGAAAAAGCGATTCAAGTTTGAGTTCCATTTCCGCCGAGGTTTACACGTCTGACGGGCACCTGCCGGGCCTGTTTCCTTCACCTCTGACATCAGGATGATGACAGTAACTTCTTCCTAGGGATGAAGCGGGGAGGAAACGAGCTGAGGTGTAGAGATGGGCTTCACGGCCTGCGAAGCCCTTTAGGCTGTCAGAGACGAGGACTGTTTTTCTTACCTCCACGCGCTCCAGGCCTCGCCTGTCCCTCTCCTCCCCTCAGGTCCACACAATGTCACCTGTCACCTTACTCTGGCTTCAGGGTGGTCTTAGGGTGCCCGCTCCCGATGCACTAAGTGACAGTGCATTATGTCTGTGGTCACTTAAGTCCAGGCCTGTGGCCCTGTTCCTGCAGCTCTAAAATACAGTCATCGACTACAAGTTGAAATTTTCTCTTTGTTCTAGAAATGTCCACTCTGTGGCAGGCCTGCTTTCCATTCGGGGCGCTGTATTTGTCTTCCAGAGGGAGGAGAATCGGCAGCTCATTTTCTTCCCGGACTCGAGTTGAATTCTTTGTGTCGCCCCAGCTGGGAACTAAAATCATGGCAACATCATCATAGCTCCACCTGGTGAGTCATTGTCCCTTTGGTCTCGTCCCCACTGGGGAACTGAACCCACAGCAAGGACACCCCACCCCACCCGTTCTGAGGAGACTAGGGGCCATTTATCAGCCTCAGCTTTTGAGCTCTTCAAGCTAATCAATGACGATTTCCTACGTCCCGTTATTCCCTCTAAATGATAAGCCAGACATGGGAAAAACTCTCGATAGGAAAATGTGACTTTTAAATATGATTGATACAATAACAGCTGAGCCCTCAGGACCTTTACTGATAAAGGCTAGCAAGCATTTCTAGCAGGGCTGCTG
>NW_011889029.1:439107-444240 GCF_000151845.1 Pteropus vampyrus | reverse complement strand
CATTTTCTTCCCGGACTCGAGTTGAATTCTTTGTGTCGCCCCAGCTGGGAACTAAAATCATGGCAACATCATCATAGCTCCACCTGGTGAGTCATTGTCCCTTTGGCCTCGTCCCCACTGGGGAACTGAACCCACAGCAAGGACACCCCACCCCACCCGTTCTGAGGAGACTAGGGGCCATTTATCAGCCTCAGCTTTTGAGCTCTTCAAGCTAATCAATGACGATTTCCTACGTCCCGTTATTCCCTCTAAATGATAAGCCAGACATGGGAAAAACTCTCGATAGGAAAATGTGACTTTTAAATATGATTGATACAATAACAGCTGAGCCCTCAGGACCTTTACTGATAAAGGCTAGCAAGCATTTCTAGCAGGGCTGCTGCTGAGAAGTATTTCTTTTTTAATTCAAACATAATTAATTCCATTCTGAGCTTGCTATATAAATTCTCACCTGCAGAAGGTGAGACAAGCATGCATTATGCAATACGCATGTATATTCATGTGCTACGTAAATTCATTCCAGGTTGCACTTGATGGATGTAGGCCATAAATCCACAGTCAGGGTGATGAGGTATTAATAATTATTTCTGTAGTGTTTGATATTTGCCAAGAGACTTTCACTTATTTATTACATGGGTGCTTTATACAGTTCAGTATTCTCCCTGGATCAGGGAGGGCGGGGAAGAAATGGGCTGTAACGAAGGTTTAGAAGTCTGTCTCAGCCATCTTCTACGGTGTATGCACCGGGGAGCCCTCTCTGAAGAGGACCGCTGTGTAAGGCCATATTCCCTTTGGTGTCTCTGGCCAAGCATCCATGGCTTAGGTAGGTAGTACAAGCTGGTGCTGAGTTTTCACTGCACAGCTGTGACCAAGGTCTTCTTTCTTGACGTAAAGCTGCGATCGCTCCCCAGACACCTCATTTTCTAGAACGAGGATGCCCTAAGTTCATTGTGTGTGGGGGGGGCGGGGGCGGGGGAATAATAAAGGTTTGGGTTTGAGGGGATGTCGGTCCTGGCTCTGCTGCCTTACTAAGTAGCTGTGTGATCTCAGAGGACACTTTGCTCTGCATGGTCTCTGTGTGCTTTGCTTCATTTGTCACATTGGCATGACAACCTCTAATATATCAGGGTAGAACAAGGTTTATGGTGAGAATAAATGGGCACGGAAGGACTCTGAAGATATCGGAAGTCCATCGGGTAGCGTTATTATTACTGTATTCAGACGAACAGCTTCTTTCCATCCCGTCACGGCTGGAAACTGGAATTCTTTAGTCAGTGTCTCCAGTCCAGATATTAATCATGCCCTCTGTCTTGCCCCACGATTTATTTATAGGTTCCAACTTCTTCTTCCTTATAGCGAGAGGCAAGATAGCATAATGGTTGAGATGACTAATTCTGGATTCAGATGGATGAGGATTTAAATTCTGGCTTAATCAAGACATCTACTTCTGACCATGATGAGATAACTAACTATTCCTGGACTATTCTTCCTTCCGTAAACAAGAATAAAACAGGACAAAATATGTGGCCTTTTTTTCAGCCATTGAACAATAGATAGCACTAGACTACGATCTTGGGAAAAGAGAAACTTGTGGGTGAAAGGCACGTTCCCCTCAAGTCTCTTCTTGTGAACAGTTTCTCCAGTACAGCAGAGAACTGGCATGAAGGCAGAGCACGGAAGAGTCTCCCAGCTCAGGATCAGCGCTCGAAGCTGTTTTAGGGGCTGGAGTCTGTGGGGCAGGACACAGGAGAGGAGGAAGCTGTAAAGAGGGGGGTTCTAACTCTTCTTTGGGGTTCCCTGTGAGTTCTTCAGTGAAAGGTGGACTGAGCGTACGTGGAAAGAGACAAAAGACTTATCGGATAGTAGCTGCTCTAGAGTTATAAGCAGAACAGAGACACGTGAGTCCTCGCAGCGCTGGCAGATGTTGGAATAGCAGCTCAGGCAGCTGAGACACTAGGAAAAAGACATGTTGGAGGTAAAGGAGACCTATCCTGTACGAGCTTAGCAAATATTAAAACCGAGCCTGCAGAAGATCTGCACGGGCCACAGGGTTAGTGGTTTCAAACCCGCCAAGGCAAAAACGCTTGGAAAATATCTTGCTTTTTTCATAGATCTCCCAACGCCGAAACAAGTCTAAGCAAGTTCGAAGTTTTTCACCACTGAACGAACACCTGCTAGAAAAGAGCACTGTGCTTCAGAATCCACAGTTTCCACGATGTATAAATAACAACGTCCAGAAACACTCTAAGCCTGAAAGGAAACAGAAAAATGTGATCTACGGTTAAGGAAAGAAGAACTCAGTAGACACTGACCTCGGCATGGGAGATGGCCCGGATGTTGGATTTGGCAGACAGGTACTTTCAAGCGGTCACTTGACACATATCCGAGAATTAAGGGAAAAGGTGCTCTTCGTGAGTCAATGGACAATATTAGCCCAGACAAAAATTATACGATAGAACCAAATAGAACTGAACAGTAAAGTAATTAAAATGAAAAATGTTCCTGAAGACCTTCAAAGAGAAAATTAGAGATAGCAGAATAAAGGGTAAGAGGACCAACTTGAAGAAATATATATACATGAGATTAGAAATTTAGATTTCTTCTCATTCGAAACAGTGGAGACCAGAAGGCACTGGGACAAAGCCTTTACAGTACTCCAAGAAAAAAAAAATTCTGTTGACCAAGATGTCTGTATCCCAAAGAAAAATATCCTTTAAAAATGAGGATACAATACGTACCTTTGCCAATAAACAAAAGCTGAGACGCATACCAAGAAGTTAACGTAGGGAAAATAACAGAATACTAAAATTTCTCAATTAACTCAAAATAGGTTAAAAAATAGAAACAGAGAAACTAAGGAACAAAAAAATACAGACGGGGGAAAATGAAAAACAAATAGCAAGAGGGTAGAATAAACTTAACCATATCAATAATTTCGCTCACTGTAAATGGACCAAAGACTCCAGTTAAAAGGCAGTAATTGCCAGACTGAATACAAAGCAATGTCCAATTATCTGCTGTCTAAATGCAAAGAAGTGTACGGTACAAACAGGATGCAGAAAAGCCTGTATTTACGTTAATAATCAGACAAAGTAGACTTCAAGACGAAATATCAGTGATAAAGGGAAGAATGCGTAATAATGAAAGGGAAAATCAGGAGGCTGCAATAATCTAAATGTGAAGGTAACTGACAAGCAGAGTCGTTGAAGACAGATGAAGTGGAAGCTGACGGCACAAAAGGAAGAAGTAGACAAATCCATCAGAATAGAGATTTTCACACACCCCGCATCGACCAGGGATCGCCAAAGAAACAGTGCGTGTGTGTGTGTGTGCGCGTGCGCGTGTGTGCGTGCACGCGCACGCACATGTGTGCTAGAAGAGCTTTATTTCAAGAAATTGACTCTGCGATCGCGGCAGCTCAAGCGTCCACTCCGCCGGCCAGGCCGGCCAGCTGGAAGGACAGGAATCAGAGGTTCAAAGAGCTGGGGAATCGCCTCCGGGAGGCGGGACTGGCCGGCTCGGATGTGCCGAGGCTGGAGGGGGTCGGCCCCCTCCAGAAACTGAGGGGCTGGAGTTTAGAGATAGACTGAGGCCGGGGACCCATACAGGGCCTTCCTTGTAGACGCAGGAAAGAGTCGGTTTTATTCAAAGGGCAGAGAGATAGTACCGGAGTATTTTTAGCAAAGGAGGGGCTGATCGAGACTTTCCTCTTTTAAAGAACTTTGCAAAGGGACTAGATTGGAAGGGGAAGTAATGAAGGAAGCAGGGAGACCAGTTACCCAGGTCGGCGGAGGGCTGGGCTGGCTTTGCCATTTGCAAGCCACGTGGCCTTGGGGAAGTGAATTAATCTCTCAGCCTCAGTGTCCTGATCCGTAAAATGGAAAGCTGGTCAGGAAAGTTGCTAAACACATGTGCACTCTCCCGAAGTTTCTTTCCGGAGAAGGGTAGACTATACCTTTTTCCATTTACTCTCCCATTATTTCTTCTTCTTTCTCCAATGCTTCATCCTCCCTCCAGCCAAAACTGTTCGAACTCGCTCCGTCTTCCCTTTGCCTGCACCTCGTTCTTCGTCTTTCCCCGGAGCCCGCTGGCTTCTCAGGTGGGGTATCTGACCCTCTCTCTACTTCTCTCCTGGGCACTGCCATTCTCTGAAAATAACTAACGATTTATTCTTTCCTGCTCATCTGTGTAAAAAATTTATCAAGCATTTATCGTCCGTAGCAGGCATTGAGCGACTTTTCACATCGAATCTGCACTCCGCCCTATGAGACGGGTTCCGGTGTCTTCTCGATTTGACAAATAAGAAAACTGTGTTGTAGGGAAATTAAGTCGCTTGCCCCAGGTTACACAGGAAGTAGAAGTTGTCGGACTTGACCTCGGGTCAGTTGATTTTCCAGGCCGTGCTCTTAACTTTTATGCCACCCTGTCCCCCAAGTGTTGGGACATAGCCTGTCACCTCGACTGACCTTCACACGGAGATGGGTGTGCATCCAGCCTAAGAGGGATGGTGGGAAATTGCACCTGCTCGTGAAGACAGCAGCTCTGCTCCCTGGGCAGGGCAGGGCAGGGCAGGGCAGGGCAGGGCAGGGCAGGGCCGGAGGGCAGGGCCCTGTGGGGAGGCACTCAGACTCCCCGGCATGGGACGGGCGCATTCTCGCCGACATGAGAGGTGGAGAAGATGCCCTCAGCCCTCACAGTGGGCCTGCGCAGGCAGCTTGCAGTAAGAAGAAGATGCTCTGGGAGGCCTGGAAGATGGGGCCAGGAGCCGCTGTGGAACGTGGGAAGCAGGGATCTGACCTCCTTGCTGGGCTGGCCGCTGGGCCTCCAGGGCGGCGGGAGCCAGGTGGTCTGTAGGTGTGTAGCTACTCTCCCGACAGGAAGCAGATGCTGAGACAGGTGAGCCGGGCCAGGGTTCCCTGTGTGAAAATCAACTGGCTCACAGTTGACCCTTGGACAATATGGGAGTTAGGGGCACTGAGCCCCCCACCATGCAGTCAAAAATCCATGTAAAACTTTGGACTCCCCAGAAATGTAAGCACTAGTAGCCTACTGTCGACCGGAAGTCTTACGGAAAACATAAATAGTCGATTAACACATATCGTGTGTGTTGTATGTATATATACTGTATTCTTG
>NW_011889029.1:430731-439057 GCF_000151845.1 Pteropus vampyrus | reverse complement strand
ATTTGACAAATAAGAAAACTGTGTTGTAGGGAAATTAAGTCGCTTGCCCCAGGTTACACAGGAAGTAGAAGTTGTCGGACTTGACCTCGGGTCAGTTGATTTTCCAGGCCGTGCTCTTAACTTTTATGCCACCCTGTCCCCCAAGTGTTGGGACATAGCCTGTCACCTCGACTGACCTTCACACGGAGATGGGTGTGCATCCAGCCTAAGAGGGATGGTGGGAAATTGCACCTGCTCGTGAAGACAGCAGCTCTGCTCCCTGGGCAGGGCAGGGCAGGGCAGGGCAGGGCAGGGCAGGGCAGGGCCGGAGGGCAGGGCCCTGTGGGGAGGCACTCAGACTCCCCGGCATGGGACGGGCGCATTCTCGCCGACATGAGAGGTGGAGAAGATGCCCTCAGCCCTCACAGTGGGCCTGCGCAGGCAGCTTGCAGTAAGAAGAAGATGCTCTGGGAGGCCTGGAAGATGGGGCCAGGAGCCGCTGTGGAACGTGGGAAGCAGGGATCTGACCTCCTTGCTGGGCTGGCCGCTGGGCCTCCAGGGCGGCGGGAGCCAGGTGGTCTGTAGGTGTGTAGCTACTCTCCCGACAGGAAGCAGATGCTGAGACAGGTGAGCCGGGCCAGGGTTCCCTGTGTGAAAATCAACTGGCTCACAGTTGACCCTTGGACAATATGGGAGTTAGGGGCACTGAGCCCCCCACCATGCAGTCAAAAATCCATGTAAAACTTTGGACTCCCCAGAAATGTAAGCACTAGTAGCCTACTGTCGACCGGAAGTCTTACGGAAAACATAAATAGTCGATTAACACATATCGTGTGTGTTGTATGTATATATACTGTATTCTTGCAGTAAAGCCAGAGAAAAGAAAATGTTATTAAGAAAATCATAAGGAAAAGAAAATGACATTTGCAATATTTATTGGGAAAAAATTGTGTATAAGCGGACTGTGCAGTTTAAACCCATGTGGTTGAAGGGTCACTGCATTCAGCCATCATATAGTTGGTGGGCAAACCCCGTGCTCCAGGCCCAAGTCCAAGTCCTGGGTGTTCAGGTCCCAACAAAAGAGACAAACACCCCGGCCCTGGGGAGGTTCAATCTGTGCGCCTCTTGCCGCAAAGCGAATTAACCGGTGACCGACATGTACCTGAGGACGATGGTGCTGCGGCTTCGAACACAGCACAGCCAGAGCTGTCAACAGAATGAACCGGCCAGCAAGAATTCCCGGTAACCAGCTTCTCTGCATCGCGGAAGAAGTCTGTTCTGGAACCCCATTCAAAGACACACCAGAGAGAGACCCCCGAGCTCATGCGACACGGAATCCAAGTAATCGCTCGTGCAGAGCAGGACATCCCGGGGGCAGGCGTTAATACCGTGGCCTGATTTCCGCGACCGTCACTCTAACGCCTGGTGGCCGTGCTACTCGCCCGGGTCCTTCGATGGCAAGGCTATTCCAGACGTCGAACCTAACGCAGGTAACGACAACTGCAAATTACCGACTCTGACGTTAACTTTGCAACTTCCCTTCCGCGTGACCTTGAACAAGTCATTTCACTTTTGTAAATTCCACGTTCTTTTCCCAGAAAGAGGGGGCGGGGGAGCATTCAACGATTTCTAAGTTCCCGTTCCATCCTGACCCAGTATTTCCATGCGGTTCCATGAAGGAGGTCATTGCAGGGGGCTGGTATGGATGGACGGTGCCAAGATGCCCATCGGATGCAGAAGATGCCGGGGCCGAGAGCCTGGGTCTGTAGGGCGAGTACTGGGCGAATAATTATACAGACTGTGGGCATCGCTCGCTGGGGAGATATTTATATGTATTCTTCCCCCATGACCTCCCTGCGCGTTGCCGGTGACCAGGTACATAGAGGCTTGAGGTGTTTTAAGAGCCGCGACGTGTGTGCGTGGCCCCTGGGAGAATGGGGTCCTCTGCCCGAGTGAATGCCCAGAGCACCCGAGCTTATTTCTGCAGACATCAGACTCCGTTCACTAGCATCTAACCTATTCTCCTCAAGGCCAAGTGTGAGGGACCCCTGCTACTGTCCTGTGCTGCGCTAGGTGACAGCTGTGGCTCCTCTAGGTATGTAACTGACCCCAGATAACTGGACATTTTTTATCATTAAACTTTTATTAGTTTGCTTGCCCTTTCTCTCTCCCTCCCTCTCTCTCCCCCTCCCTCTCTCTCTCTCTCTTTCTTTCTCCCTCTTCAATTGCTCTCTTTGCCCTTGCTTTTTGTTTTGTTTTGCATTCCTTTGTTTGTTTTGCACACAATCGCCTAGCCGAGGGGCCCCGAAGGTGACCCTATGCTTCCCCAAAATACGTTAGCCGAGACTTCCAACAGCTTGTGTCCCAGAACAAAGCTTTTTAAACTTTCTATCGGGAGGATAGGCCAGTTTTCATGTGGTTACTTGGGGCTGAAAAATCTGTATTTAGAAATCAAGAATTCATTCATGAAATAAACAATTGTTTGCTTTGATGAATCTTATTTCAAGCAGGGAGGGCGTGGGACCTGCAGGTAAACACTGAAGGGAAAATCAGATAGTGTCAAGTCAGGACAGGTTCCTGCTCCGTGAAGCAGGAACTTCAGGCTTCTTTGAACTTCAGGCTTCCTTATTTGCAAATATGAGACTAGGAGCCTGCACCACAGAGCTGTTTTGAAGTCCAAATGCGATAAAGTGGATGAGAGCATTTTGTAAAGGACGATGTGAAATTCAATTGTAACCATTATTACGACACAGTGTTGACCATAGTTACATATCTCATCGTCTAACCTGAGAGCTATGTTCAGACAGAAAGTTTGCCTCATATCCAAGGGTGATGCTCAAAATATTTAACAACGGGCAGGGCATCGGCCAATCAGGTCGACCTAACCAAAGCAGATGCTGGCCCTAAATGGCCAGAACGCTCAGATCAGCCCTGCTCACACCCTGGGGATCTTCCAGAGGGACCGGTACAGTGCCTTGAGCATAAAGGATGCTCAGTGAATGAATTTAAAGCATTGTCTGCTTTGTGAAATTTTATGTTACTCACAAAATTTTTAGAGGCATTTTTTTATGTAAAAATGAGCTACATCCCTCCCTACTTCCCCAAGATTTCTCAGGGGCCTGTGACCTACCCCTGCCCTACTTGACTCCCCAGTAGAATTTATTTTTTCCAAGCTCAGTCCCAGGCACTAATCCCCAAACACCTGAAGGCTCCTTTCTTTTCTTACCTGAGCTACAGATCCATTAACCCAGACTTTTCAGAAATGTTATTATTAGAGCTTTAATCGCCCATGTCCTCCTTTTAAGTTCTTTCTAAAATTACTTTCTGGCAATAATAATTATGTCGGTCAGGGGCCAGCCAAATATAGCCGTGGCCCTTGAACCAAGTCAAGACGGGAGTTTCCAGCCGTCGTCTCGTATTTGACCGCAAACGATGGTGCCAGTCCCCGCCCCCTCCCCCCCATGCTGCCTATCTTTCTTTTGTCACAATGTGACAACATAGTAAATGGCAGAACGGGGTTCGTTCACTCCAAGGTTGGGTCTGCCGCCGGATTTTGCAAGTCGTGTCTTAAAGGAACGCACCAGCGAAACAGAGATGGCAAGCGGACAGGGAACCGTGTGAGTGCGGGGCGCGTGCGGGGCGCGTGCGGGGCGCGTGCGCAGACGGCAGACGGCGGGCTCAGGGTGGGGGGCTCCGCTGCTGGATGGCCTCGGAGGAGAGGGAGGCCAGGGACCCCGGGAGGTGGGTGGTGGCATTCTCATCCAGCAGAGCTTTCCCCGTGTGCTGGAGTCGGCTCGAGAAGCCGCAGCCGGCCTGGCAGCCCCTGTGACTCCATCTCCAGGCTGAGCCCAGTCCGGGCACCGGGACCCACTGGGCCGGGTCAGGCAGCACTTCCTGGCCCCGCTTTCATCACCTCTGCTCAGTACTAAGTTGTCCCTTTCTGCCTAGAGGGACCACCGAAGCGTTAACCAGGGGAGCCAAGTGTAAAACTGACGTCATCACACGCCGTTTTGCTGAAAGTCACGGAACCTCCTGACGACCTTGAGGGCTGGCCGTAATGTGAAACTATTAATGAGATGTTTTGCCCTTTTCCCCGCTGAACCTTCTAAAGCGGGTGCGTATTTTGTACTCGGAGTAGGTGTGAATTCGGACGAGTCACAGCCTGAGCACGTGGCTGCTGTGCTGGATGGCGTGGGTCCAGCTGTGCAGGTGTGGCCTGTGGGCCATCCGCATCCAAATCACCGGAAAGCGAGTTAGAGAGTGACTCCGGCCCCACCCCTGACCTGCGCAATCAGAGCCAGCATTTTTAATGGGATGCCCTGTGACCTGTGTGTCCTCAGAGGTAGAGACGCTGTGGTAACAGGCAGGGAGCTTCCGGCCCGCTAGAACTAGGCAGAAGGAAGCGGAGTCTGATGTTCACTGCCAAACACCTCGCACATTCCTGATAAAGAGCCAGAGCAACCTAAAACGTTAGGCGGCTGCAGAAATAGAGTGCCTTTTCGTCTCCGGTGTGGCTTTATGGACGGTGACCGCTTCGTTTGAGAACTCCACTCCCTAAGCCCTTAGGCCGAGATCTTATATTAATTCAACCGTGTGCTGATTAACTTGGAAAGGCAAAAGCAACGAGAAATAAATAATGGCGACGAGGTGAACTCTGGGACTTAAAACGGCTTTCTTCATATGCGATAGGAAATCGAGACAGTGGTCTGTACTCACTATGGAAGCTCCCTACGGGCTCCCCATCCAGGATGTTTAGATAAAGACGAAATGTGCATTTGGGGGGGAAGCAAACAATATTCATCTCTTTCTTCCTTGGGGCTGAATGGACACAAATCAGAGGCTGGCTCAGAAACATGATCGCAGGTTTATTTTTATCTTTTCAGTCTCTAGATTGCTTTAGAATCCCAAAGCCAGGGCCTCAATGGGATTCGCTATTTTCTCCTGATACATCATAGGGCTGGGAGGTGGAATTCGTCCTTCTTCGGGATCAATAATCCTATCTTAAATTTTTAAAGTTAAAAAAAATTTTTTTTTCTGAGATTTATTGAGTGTATCCCCATCAGGCTTCCAGAGTAGTTTCAAACTCTTGGAAATGAAGACACTCAAAAATGAAGATGCATTCAATTCTATGTGACTTTAAATGCAGTCCAGGAGCGGAGATGTGTTGACACCTGCTACAATGCGCATCTCTCAGGCTTTGCTCTGCTCGGTCCACAGTAGGAAAGAAAGATATATTAGTCAGAGAAACAGAACCACGTATATAGAGAGATACGTGTATATAGAGAGAGGAATTTATTTTAGGAATTGGTTCATGTAGTTACAGAGGCTGATAAGTCTATAATCTGCAGGATGGCCCCTCAAGCTGGAGAACTAGGAAGAGCCAAGGTTGCAGCTGAAGTTGTAAGGTCAAGTGCTGCTGGAATTCTTTCCTGCTTGGGGGAGATCAGTCTTTTTTCTGTTGAGGCCTTCATCTGATCAGACAAGGCCCACCCACATTACGGAGGGCAATCTGCTTCACACAAAATCCATCTATTTAAACATCAGCCTTATCCCAAACGCGATCCTAACAGAAAGATCTGGAATAATGCTTGACCAACTATCTGGACACCATGGCCCAGTCTTGTTGACATATCAAATTAACCATCGCAGATGGAGATCACGGTAAACACACAGGAAAAAAGCTTTGTATCCTCACAGGAGAGAGGCACGATCTGTTCCTCTTACTGTGGGGTCAGAGAAACTTGACTTTGGGGTTCTCCTGGGTTTGACTACGGTGGCTCAGCACATGCACTTGAACATCCCTACATGTGCTGTCACTCAGCTTTGCCAAGGGCAAGGCCTGGCTTGTTTCACTCTGAGGTCCTCTGGCCTGGGACAGGAGCTGTCAGTGTCAGGACATCTGTTCAATGGGCAGCTCTGACTCAGACATCCCAGAAGTGTGGCCCAGTGTCTGCTGGGGACAACCAGACGGAGCTTCAGTGCTGTCAGATTTTTTTTGACTGCAAAGCATTTAATAGACCCTTTCCGTAGCCAGATTCTGTCTTAGTTTCCTCAGTTCGCGGAAACGAAAATGTCAGAAATTGGCAACATTCCTTCCCTTCCCTCTCCCCTTGCCCCCTTTCTGCCCAAACATCATACCCTTCCCAGCCCCACGGTCAAAAATATCAGCAAAAAAAAAAAAAAATGATAAATAAAACAAAAAAATTCCCAGCCATCTCTGTCTTCTTCTCCTTTCCTTCTGCGATCCTTCCGTCTTCCTTCCACCAATAATTCTGATAATTGGAGGATGGGAAATGGGGAAGAAAAGTTTGATCTTTAGGGAAAGTAGTCACAAATGCCGGATTAGGCTCTAAGCCATTATCGTGAGTAAAATGATCCACCTCTAACTTCTCTCCTTTTTATTCTGGAGAACTCACATGTTCCTTGAGGATCGAAAAGGAAACAGAATCTGGTGGCATTTCTTTGCTGCGAAGGACGCAGAGCAAGCGCTTTGTCGGGCTCCTGGCTGTCATCCGACCGGAAGTTGGGAATCGTAGTTTATCAGGGAGCATCGGTTTTCCTAACACGAGGCGGGGTGAGACTTTCCTGTGAATTACCCATCTTCACGTGTTCCTACAGAAAGGAGACACAGTTGCTCAGTCACCCACACCTGCTACATCCCAGGCTCTGGGCCCTGGCAGATAGATGGATGAGACACATCCCCAGCTCTCTGTATGGTTACTTTCTTGCCCAGTCTGCTTATCTTTAAATTCTGCATTTGTGTGAGCTGGAAGTTTATGCTTCAATAACATCTTTTCTCCAAGATTCCTACTTGAACTACAATTTTAGTCAGTTTTGATAGGGTCTTTTTTCTTACCTGTTGAATAACTTGAGTTGATTGACCTGACCCAACGTGAACTCCTTCGAGCATCCATAAGGTTTCAGAGGTGGTACAGTGGGCTCAGTACCCAGCACGCAGTGGACACTTAAATTCCCCTGACAAGGAGCTCAGCCAGCAGCTGTGCATTCTTGGCCCTTGCACACTAAGAGTGTCATTCTCAAGTGGTTGCTGAGTTAACCACATAAATCAGGGGGCAACACCGAACACTCCCTCCCCCTGGGTGGGACTTCTAGGGGGACGTGGCTCACCTTCACAGAATCCCGGAAACAGGATTTTTTGGGGTGCTGCTCCCCGTCCAGCTCCAAATCGCGGCAGCATTTCCTTTCTGAGCGTGTCACCCAGTCCCCAGGAATGTGAAGAACTTGTCAGCTTCCAGGCACAGGTCCTGGATGACATGCCTCTTTCAGGAAAAAAAAAAAAAAAGCTGTTTATGAGCATCGGTCACGTGCTAGACAATAAACGACGGCCCGGCCGTCCATCAGGGAGATGAACACAAGGAAATGAACATCCTGGGTGCCATTGAAGGGAAGATGTTGAAAGAGAGAAGGAAGACACCTTCATCCGGCTGAGCTCAAGGAACGAGAAGAGGAAAAATGTCCTCAGCCTGCAAGATGGTCTGAACGCAGAGTGCGGCAGGGGGAAATATGAATATGTTACGGCTCCTAGGGGTCGCGTTACGGTGAGAAAGGCTCTGATGCTTCCGTAGTTGCCAGGGGGAACAAAGAAGTTGGAATTAACCTGTAAACGGGAGAATATGGTACAAAACAAACAGCTAAAAAGTTCCGTGTAAATGATGGGGTTCCTCAGAGATAGACGCCTGCATTTATAATTCAGAAGAGGACTGCATGTAGGGGCTTCGGGGGTCCCTAGTCCTCCAGTTGTTGTCCCAAATCAGTAGCCACAAAGGCATCAGATGGGCCCGGATGTGTACCCAGGGAGAAACCAACGCAAGGACACGCATTGGAAAAATGCCGTTCGTTGGTTCAGTCATTTGTTCATTCATTCATTCATTCATTTATTCATTCGTTTATTCATTCATTCAACAGAAACTCACTGAGCTCCCACTACGTGCTAGTTCCTGTGCCAGGTACTAGGGATGAGGTGGCAAACGAGACAAGGTCCAGGCGATAGACGTGTCACAGGCTGTTCCTGTGAATCTGTCATCTCAGCTTGCAGCAGCCGTCGAAACACTGACAAGCGTTAGAGACTGTTTGCGAGAATTCTGGAAGCAGAGTGGAGGTTTGATCCCGTTCCACACATGGAAGATACACTAGTGACAGACCACATGGGGACACGAGGGACTCTGAGACGTTGGGGAGAAAGCAGAAAGGAAAACGGCAGTTCTTATGACGAGGCAATTAAAAATATCCCAGCCGTGCGGAGGCTGAGGGGGATACGAGAGAAGTTTAGAAAACCCACAAAGAGAACGAATTAAATAATTAAACGAATTTTGACTGGTTAAAAGCA
>NW_011889029.1:426993-430681 GCF_000151845.1 Pteropus vampyrus | reverse complement strand
GCCGTGCGGAGGCTGAGGGGGATACGAGAGAAGTTTAGAAAACCCACAAAGAGAACGAATTAAATAATTAAACGAATTTTGACTGGTTAAAAGCACGTGCTGGGTTCAAATGTGGCCTCTGCTGCTTTCTAGCTGTGCGACCTCGGGCGGATTACTTAACCTGTCTGTGTTTCTGTATCTTTAAGTAAAGGTTCATCCAAGAGTCTACTTAGAGCTTCGCTGTGGCCGTGAAGATTTACAAGAGTTAATACGTGTGGGTCACTTACAACAGCGCTTGGCACACGACAAACACTCTGCTACCTGTTAATGTTTTTCTGAATGCGAGATCCTTGCAATCAATTCAGCGTTTGATTGTAGAGATAAATAAGGCAACTTATGGCATCCTGGGTTATCCGAAGGACCTGCCGACATGCAGAAGTATGGTCCAGTCTTGACCTAGTAAGAGGTGCTGAAAAGGTTCGGTAATTCCTTAGGACCCGAAGCCGGGCCTAAGGGGGTGATGAATGCTGAGCGTGCACGTTTGCCTCTGCCCCGACATCCCGCGACACCCCTCCAACGTAGGCAGACACGGCCTCGTGCGGTTGAGTCTGCTGTGGGTCTGACAGCATTTCCTAATCACATTAGGCCATCCGTCGCAGAGCAAGGAGTAGCTGGAGGCCCTGTGGGCAGCAGTTCGCTTTCTGTTTGTTATTTTCATAGAGGAAATACATTGGTGTCAATGACGCACACACTTGGGCCTAGCCAGAATTCGCTTTTGACAAGGGGCGGTAGGCCTTTGCGATGTCGCAGATGGCGGGGGGCGGGGGGGTGGGTGGTGAGTGCAGGGGAGGGGAAGCTGACTGCTTGGAAAGGGGGCCTCCTCGCCTCAGCGGAGACAGGGAGCATATTACGTCACAAGACTGGTCTGTCCCCTCCTCTACTGTGTCCCGTTGTGGCCGGCCTGGACTAGGAATTGAGGTCTGAGGTCAAGTATGGCTTTGGCCAGGCCGCCCCCTTCTCTGGACCTCCATTCGCCTTACACAAACAAAACAAAGTAGAACAAGAAGGCAACCAGAATCCTTTCCTCAAGCGACAGCTTACTTTGGAGTCTCAGGAATAAAAAAAAAAAAAAAAAAAAAAGTCGATCAAGTGTGGAGGGGTGGGGGAGGGGCCTGTGAGCTCAGAGCTGCACCAGTGGCTCCCACATCGGTCACGTGCACTGGTGCCCTTACACCCTCCGGCTCATCCTAACACAGTTTGAAAACCACTGGCCTAGATAAGCTCTAAGTCCCTTCCAGGCCCCATGTTCTGTGGTTCTGATGCCTTTGGCACCAACGTGACCTCAAATCGAAGGAGCAGTTACAGGATCTAGAGCAGTACTGCCAGTAGAATTATGTAAACTGCGCAAGTCCTTTCAGATTTTCTAATAGCCATATCCTACGAAGTAAACAGAAACTGGCAAAATTCATTTTATGAACGTGTTTTATTTACCCCAACACATCCAAACAACTCGACACGTGACTGGCATAAAAATGAAGTTCTCAAAATCCAGCATGCATGAACTTAGAGCACATCTCAGTTCATAGCTGCCACATTTCAAGGGTTCAGCAGTCACGTGTGGCAAGGGGCTACCACACTGGAAAACACAGATGTAGAACCTCAAATGGCTCCGAGCATCTACTGAGTCACGAGGGCACGGTAGCCATGAAGTTAAAGGGAAGGGCTGACCGGCAGGCCTGCTGCGTCCAAACCGGTGGGCAGTGAGACAGTGGACAGGCCACAAACTGGTGGGCAGTGAGACAGTGGACAGGCCACTTCTGTCTCCATCCCCCCACCAAATGCCTTCTCTAGGCCTGGAAAGTATCAGGACGTTTCGCCAGGTTGGCTTCAATAAAAATTGCCTGCTCCCTCGCGTTTTCACTGACCATCTCCTGCTGATTGAACATCACCTGTATCCTGGGCTTTATTATTTCTATGGGTTCTCTATACCTTTCTCCGCCTTAGTCCTAGTGCCTCCACAAATCCACCTTGACTTTGAGGATTGTTTTGAAACCCTGATGCTCGCCCGGTCCTCACCTTCTGCCATCATCCCACACACTTAACCATTTGAGTGCACACATAGGAAGTCATCTGGTTAATTCACTTGCTCGACATTGTTCATGTTATATCATATATATAGGCCTAAGTTATCTTCATCTTTTAGATTCACAGCGTACCTCTTTGCACTGAAAGAAACGACATTTTTTCTTATGATGTATGTTTTCAGGAACAAAGATATGGATCAGTACAGTCACGTTAGGACACTCAAATACAGTGAAGACGCTTCACTGAATCTTTGGGACTACAAATGAACATTAAGACTTTGTCAGGTTTTTGTATACCAATCAGGTTCGTAGCTATTGGCTGGCTGGTGCTACAAACTTAAATCCAAGGGCAGAGCTTCAAACAGTATTTTCACATTTACGACTCACAACATAGGAACAAAATCACCTCTTTTCATACGAAAGCAGCTCAGGAGAATAGTGACTGTAAAAATATCCAGCTATAATCTGATTTTTCCCCTACTGCTCTATAATTTAAATATACACTTAAGAGATACTTAATTTGAAAACTAATGACATCTTTGTTAATGACATGTTTATTCCATGTTTCGGGTTTGATAAATAATGAATCTTGCCATAGTTACCCCGTTTTTCAGCCTGGACGGCTTAGATTCCTAGTCAGCTAAAATCATAATAACCCACTAGTTTGAAATGATGATAAAGTAGCCATCTCCTTGAGTGAGAGCTTCTTTTTGAAGTTACTTTCCCCTCCTGGGCTTCCTAGGAGACGTTGTTAAGAACTCTCTGCAATGGTATAAATCCCTACTTTGTTTGGGCTTAGATATTGAGGTGTTAGCAATGAATTTATGATTTACAGATCTTTATATAGAGGCGCCCCATTTCCTGGAGCAAGGACAATGCTTTTTTTTTTTTTTTTGGACTGAATGCTTTATATCAGCAGAGAATCTTCTTTCCCCTGAGTGCTTGCACCAGAAAGTCCCATCTCCTTTTTTTTTCTGAGTTGGGGTATTCCCATTTCACAGATAAATCAATGAAAACAGTGATGAACAGAAACAACAGACGGAGAGTCAGAATCAGGACTTAAAGCCACAGCTCTCCAACCCTGAGTGAGTGAACCTTTTTTTTTTTTTTTTAAAAAATAATTATCTGCCTGGAGAGAAAGGCGAGCTATTAACTCTCCAAACAGATCCAGGGTAGAGCCTCTGGGAAGTTCCATTCTGACTTCTATGGAAAGTACCCAGAACCCAACTTTCCCGGCAGGACCTGCTGATTCCCAAAGGAGTGAGGACCAAAGGGCGTGCCCCGACCTGTGTGTGTGCGCGCGTGCGCGCGCGGCTGTGTGAATGGAGAGGGGGCTGCAGAAATCTTTCCCTGTGTGTGATGATTTCATGCATTTACTGCCATTTGGAACACTGGCGTGAAAGCTGGACTATGTGCGTGGGTGTGTGCGTGCGTGTTTCTTTTTTTTTCTTTTCCCCACAGGTACCCAAGGGGAGCTCTCCTAATAGCACGTCGAGGATAGCGGGCCGGCCAGGGGGCCACGGTTTGGCATCTTCAGATTTCGGATCTGCTCCTAAAGCAATTCCACGACCCTGTCGCTGCCGCTTGGCCGACTTGTCAGGCCTGGAGCCCGAGTGTGTCTTCAA
>NW_011889029.1:417658-425638 GCF_000151845.1 Pteropus vampyrus | reverse complement strand
CAGCGCGGCGTCCCATCAACCCTCCTTAAAGAGACGAGGCCACGCCCCCGGCTCCTCCTCCTGCGGCCGCCCATTGGCCGCGGGCTGCTGTGAGGTAGCGGTCCGCGTTTTCCGGATTCCTATTGGCCCAACGCGCCGTCGGTCGGCAGCCGGCCCGCCCCCTCAGAACCTTACATTTACAGTGTGGCAAAAGAGAAAGTAACTATGTTGCTGCTGGAGATCAATGAAGCCCAGTGAATGGGGGCTGAATGTGCGAACCCGTACTGAAGCGGAGCGCCAGATGGTGGAGGGCCACGCTTACTTGTGAAGTAAGTGGAAGTCACCGCGGTTACTCCTGAGAGCCAAGGAGTGTAAGGCGGTGTGTGTGCGTGTGCGTGTGTGTGTGTGTGTGTGTGTGTGTGTGTGTGTGTGTGTGTGTGTGTGTGTGTGTGGCGATGCTTTCGGGGGAGCCACAGCAGGTGAGATTGTAGCGTTCCGGCTGTTCGCTCTTGCTGCCCTGTGCATTTACTCTCTCTGCAGTCTATTTGGATGTGGGGCGAAGAAAATATGAGGTTTGTTGGGATGCTTTGCGGCAGTTTTAAATGCCTGGGGCTTGTTAGTGCTCTGTGTTGCGAAAGGGGGGGTGGGGTGGGGGTGGTGGATGTTGGGTGCTCCGGGAGTGGGGAAGGAGCATTCTCTGACCGCTTAATTTTCTTCCCAGCCTCTGCTGAGAGGCGGAAGGACCACTAGCGAGGGAAAGGGGATGGCTCAGTATTTCTCCGGCAGGTCTCCTGGGCCGGTTGGGATGGTTTCACGGGCAGTATACACGCCCGACCCTCTGCTGCGGATCTCTTTATACACTCCGTGCGTGTGTGTGAGCCGCACGCTCCGGGCGGAGGCGGGGGTCCCAGCTGGCGTCTCTGCGAACCCGCTCATGTGTCCCTCTGCCGGGAAATGGACCGCTGGCCCTGGGGGTACCCTACCAGGTAACACAATAGCAAAGACTCTGACCGCTTGGTCCGGCTGGGAAACAGTTACAGCTTCTGGAAGAGTACTTGCTCTTCAAAAAAATACTACGCAAAGAAGGGAAGGAAAGAGGGAGGGAGGGAGGGCGGGGGTTGGATCCTCGCGCCCATCCAGAGGTGGCTGAGAGAAACCTGAGTCCTGAGGACCTCCGAATGGGATGGATGCGTGCCCGTGTGTGCGTGCGTGCGTGTGTGGATTCCGCCTGTGGCACTTGGGCTCTGTGTCAGAGAATGGTGACGGTCGTGTGCAGACAAATGATAGATGACATTTTTCCAGACATCTCAAAGTTCTTTTAGGCGAGTGACTCTTGCGTGGGGTCTGCTTTCTTTTCTGTGTACATGTCTAATAGGATAGGAACCAGCAGGGCCAGGTCGTAGAGTGTCCCCGTGCCTACGGGGAGGAAGGAACTGTCCCTTTGCAGGCACCCTCTCATGAGACCAGAGGTAGATCCGTGGGCAACACTTCACTGTCCCCTTTCACGGGGATGGGCTGTTGGGGAAGTCATCTTTCTGGAATTCCTCTATTTGAAGAGCGGGAATATCTGTGTGGGATTGAAAGCTTATGCACGGTGCCCGCCTCCGGTCGAGGGACCCTCTAGGACGCATAGTCTGTGCCTCCCCGGAGGAGAGTGGAAGTGGTCCTTCCCTTAAAGGCAGGCGTGGTTGGGGGAGGGGGGACGGCAAGGGAGCAAAGGTCATGGATCTGCCATGGTTGGGGTTTCCAGACCTGGCTGCTTGGCTCGAGGCTTCGTTTTAGGACACCGGTTTGTAAGGAGAGGAGAAATGCAGATTAATTTATGAGAGGCTACGAGGAGACATGGGGGTTTTAACACGACCGCGCCGAGCTTTTCAGAGGACTCGGTCGAGTGGAAAGCAAGAATAGCTCCTTGTCAGAGAGATTCACTTAGGGGGACACTGTCACTCTGATCTGCGGAAAGTCGCCATCGCCCCTGATGTGTGTTTAGCTGCCGTGTATTTCCGTGAGCCCTGCCAGCGGTCCCGGTCGTTCCTTCGCCTTTGCCTTAGGGATGACATGGAAAGTACGCAAGGGCGGACGAGTGGGTCTTCCTCAGATGGTCGCGATACCCTTCTGCCCAGGAGGTGAGGTTCAGATCGGGGCCTCTGAAGAGCCTTCCTCTCTGTCTTCGGCGTTTCTCATTCTTTGCGCTTTTCCCTGCTCCACGACTGAACTCTGATGCGGGTCCGAGAGAGGTCGCTCATCATCATTCGCACAGACTATACATTTACCCTTAGTCTTAGTGACCAAGGAGATGGGGTCCTCTAGTTGACGTCCTCTCGAATCTGTGAAGTGGGGTTTCGAGCTTCAAGCGGGGCACGAGAGAGGGCGCGTAGGACGACTGTGCCCAGAGGGGTGCAAAGCCCTCTCCTAGGGATTGGATCGGACTGCCTTTTGTGTCACGTGACTTCATTCTTTCTTTCCCCCCCTCCCCTTCTTTACAGACTGTCTTGAGTTCTTCTTGAATTGCCAGTTTTCGGCCTCCTCATGCCTCCATCTCCTTTAGACGACAGGGTAGTAGTAGCGCTGTCTAGGCCCGTCCGGCCTCAAGATCTCAACCTTTGTTTAGACTCTAGCTACCTTGGCTCTGCCGCCCCAGGCAGTAACAGCCACCCGTCTGTCATCGCCACCACCGTCGTGTCCCTAAAGGCTGCGAATCTGACGTATATGCCCTCATCCAGCGGCTCTGCCCGCTCCCTTAATTGTGGGTGCAGCAGTGCCAGCTGCTGCACTGTGGCCACCTACGACAAGGACAACCAGGCCCAAACCCAGGCCATCGTCGCCGGCTCCGCCAACACCGCCCTCGGACCCTCCACCACCTGCCCTGCCACCCAGATGGTCAACAACAATGAGAACGCGGGCTCTTTAAGTCCCTCGGGCGGGGTGGGCAGCCCCATGTCGGGGACCCCCAAGCAGCTAGCCAGCATCAAAATCATCTACCCCAACGACCTGGCGAAGAAGATGACCAAGTTCAGCAAGAGTCACCTGCCGCACCAGGGCCCCGTCATCATCGACTGCAGGCCCTTCATGGAATACAACAAGAGCCACATCCAGGGAGCCGTCCACATCAACTGTGCCGACAAGATCAGCCGGCGCAGGCTGCAGCAGGGCAAGATCGCCGTGCTGGACCTGATCTCCTGTAGGGAAGGGAAGGACTCTTTCAAGAGGATCTTTTCCAAAGAAATTATAGTCTACGACGAGAACACCAATGAGCCGAGCCGCGTGATGCCCTCCCAGCCCCTCCACATAGTCCTCGAGTCCCTGAAGAGAGAAGGCAAAGAACCCCTGGTGTTGAAAGGTAATGCCCCCCGCCCCCTTCCCCGGCACACCCCTCGTCAGCCTGGGCTCGCTCGGGGTCTTCTCTTAGAAGTACCAGCATGCTCCTTTCTCTGGCTACCAGAGGCCGAAACAGACCTCCTCCTTCTTGTTGTCTGCCCGGCCGTGCCCTTTCTCGGTTATGCGAGAGAAATCTCGCAAGGCTGACCTGGAAGCCAGACGCTTCGGCTTGTAGTCCAGATTCAGACTCTAATTTGCATTGTGCAAGTCATTTCACCTCCCTGAGACTTTCCTCATCTTTCTGCAAGGGGCTTTTGGAGCTGCAGATGGTGTGTCAAGTCACGCCTGGTCTGGCAGCTCTAGGCTAACCAGTCACTAGTTGGAAAGTTATAGTCGCTCAGACTTAACCGAAGTTGATGGGATGGAGGAAGTGGCACCTCTAGTGACCTACGAGTAAACGGACAGGTGCCAGTTCTTTCTGAGGAAATTCTTCCTCTTTCTCTCCTCTCTGACCGGCTTGGACTTTCTGTGGTTTATAAGGTGACCTTCATGAAGGACAGAGATCCTTGTTATAAGGCCCCACAGAAGGTGTGAGTTGACTTCAAACATGTGTTTCTCTGTCGGAACTCTAGGGGGACAGTCATTCTCATGAAACACGGCCAGACTCATCATTCCTTCTGGCCTCACCTGGGAACCGTTGGCACCCTGGCTTCTCCCAGATGGGGCGGGGGTCACTTTCCCCAGTACGCTCAGTGCAGGATAACTCCGCGGTCATGGTGGCCGAGCCCGGGCACGAGGAATTAATCACCCACTGTCCTCTGAGCCCCTCATTTGGTGTCCCCATCCGGTGTCCCTCCCAGTTGTACCCCAGATGCTGTCTTTTTGGGCCCTGCACCCCGGTCTTCCTCTTGAGTGTCTTCTGTCCGGCGGTGGCAGTGCTGAGAGGTCGTCATCATCCTCCTTCTCGTCTTTTTTGTTCTGAGCCACGGCACACAGTCGGGGCCGCATCGCCAGCCCGTCTCCTGAGGTGCGTTGACTGAGGGTTCCTTGAACACCTTGCATATTTAAGTTGCAAGAGACCGTCGAGGTGAGCGAGTTAGCCGTGGGGGCCTTTGTGAGACAGCTCTGCCACTCCCCTTCCCGACTTCCCAGTGACACATCCTGCCTTTTGTCAGTGGGAATGAGAATATCATGGAGGTTGTGTGCAGAGAGCTCCGGTACCATCCAGGCATGTTTTGGTTGTCGTTTGTGGGTCTTCTTGGGGTTCCAGGTAGGCTCAGATTTCCTCTGTGTGGCTCTGAATCTCATTTCTTTCTATTCTTGTTTGCTTGACTTTGAGTGATTCTCAGTAGGTCTATCCAGCTAGGGTTTTCTCATCATGATCTTGGTTTGTGTCATCTTTTTCGGATGAGAAAATAGAACCTACACATCTCCCGCTTGTCACCGTCTGTCTTGGGGAGCAAAGAGAGAGGGTCGCCAACGGTCTCGATGGTCTTTCTTTGTTCGTGCAGAGTCGACACTATTGAGAAAATGCAGGCCTTTTGTGTGATCTGAGGATGGGCATCAAATGATGCACGTTAAGATGACCGTGGTGATTAGGAGGAGCTGTAGATGCTGCCTTCTGTTTGGCAGTGGGATTGTCACGTATGGGGGCAGCTTCTCAATCACTGAGAAATGAGTCTCCGGGGTGCTGCTGATGGCAAGTGGGGCTCCTGTCCCCCCTTTCCTATGGATGCAGCGAGAGTCCAGGCAGCCCGGGCTGGTTCCTCGGCGTCAGTGAGTAGGATCGTCTCAGGGGGGCGGGGCCAGACCAGCCGCTGACCTCACGCCGGCGCCCTGGGCGGCCGCTCCGAGGGCTCGTCATTTTCGGGTTGGTGACACACAGCGGCGGTCGGCCCGGAGGATGCGCTCGCTGGTGGTAGAGGTTGGATTACTTGTAGCCCTGGGGGCTTTTTCTTCAAATATTTGGGAGTTTGGTTGAAAATACGTAGTCTAGGAGCAAAAGGATCTAGAATCTACTTTATATATTATTATCGTCATTATTATTTTGGTCTCTTTGGGGGGAATGGCCTAAAATTGGGACCAAGATAGGACAGAAGAGAAAGCGATCAATATTAGGATGCCCTAGAAACCCTTCCGTCGGAGCGAACCCAAGGTCGATACTACGGCAGCATCGAGGCGAAGAACGGGGGGCCTCTCTCCGAAGGCATGGCCGGCAGCTTCTCCTGGTCTCCCGAGCGGGTCACACCATCCATGCTGGCCTGGCTTCTCCGCCGAGCTTTATTTTAGCAAACCCCGCCCTTGGTGACGTAAGCTTTTATTTTAGCAGGCGTGGTAGCAGTGCCATTTTGGAATGAGTGATTTTCGCAGGAAAGATAGGGTGCCGGGGTCAGGGGGGCAGGTAGCGAGGAGCCACTTCTGTGGCCTCATTAATTTATTTTCAGAGATTTCACTACCATCTCGGGTGATTTATGGCCGGCTCACCTGGTCCTCTGGCGTATGTTTGTAAACACTGGTTGCTACCGTCGCTCTCCAAGGTTCATGTCGCCCTGTGTCCATGCCACGTTCTCCGTTTCTGGCGCTGCCTGTCAAGGAGAACGGCTGCTCAGTGACCGTTTTAGTCACGCTGTGTCAGGTTGGGAAGAAAGTGATCAGAGGCACAGGTGCCCCTGAGATTAAGTTGCCGCTCTAATTTACAGTCCCCTCCCCGTGGTGACCTGTGCCAGAATGCATGTTTCATCCTCATCTTCTGGAGGAAAAAAAAAAAAATGGCATCAGACCTACGCTGCCTCTCCACCTGGAGAAATGAATACGTGTTCAGGGTTCTGCAAAATCTTTGAAAGAATTATAATTTGTTTTCTCCCAAGTCGACCTGTGACATTTCTGACCACACTAAAGGCGACGAGGCGATTCCGGGTCTTCTGTGGGGAGAGCTCCCGACTTTGATGTTTATGAGGCTCCCTCTCTTTTTAGCAAGGCTGGGCTCAGGGAACTAACTCATCGTTTGCCTACGTAGGACAGGATGTGCTGCTGCGGCCTCCTTCTTCAAGGTGGTCTATGCCTTTAAAACTTTCACTGGAAAAATTTTCAAATAGAAAAGTAGAAAAGACTATAACGAGCTCCCATATACCCATTGCCAGATTCAACAGTTATTGTCTCTATTTGCTTTCTTTTCTATTTTTGGTTGAAATGTTTTATAGTATAGACAACATTTTAATGTATGTAAATATGTTTCATGTTTCTACTTAATGCTTGAAAATTAATAAGGCTGGGACGTTTTATAGTATAGCGTGGCCAACGTTTGCACTCTTAAATACTTGGGTATCGCGGGCCCATTTCTGAGAGTTTTTCGAATGTAGAATTGCACTTTGACTCACTGGTGTCAGGTCTCCTGGGAGGCTGCCCTCCCTTGGGGGTGTCTGTAGCTCCCGCTTCCACAGGGGTATGTCAGGGTCCATGCCTGTGCTCACTCTGTGCTGTCACAAAACTGACACTGTCTGCTCCAGTGTCCGGCAGGCCTACCTCTGTGCCAGAGGCGTTCACCGCGGAACAGGGGTAGGAGAGAAAGTCAGCTCAGGAGGCCGATCCACAGAGAACGTTCGATGCCATGCGGGGTTCGGTTTTCATACTATCAGACTCTCCAGTGGGGCTCCTGAAATGAGTGACATGGGTGGCGTTTCTTCCGCAGACAACGTGGGCCCCGCAGTAAACACCTGTGGCCATGTTGAGTTTGCCGACACAGCGGTGGCGATGCTCAGAAGTCAGAGACCCTGTGAAAAAGTTTTCTGTTTCTACTTTGTTTTGTTTTGCGGGGGGGTGGGGGGGGGTGCGGACAAAAGCGTCCTCCTTTCTTTCAGGGGTGCCGTGAGGGCACATGTACATTCTCAAACTTTCCATTCATTGTTATTCTGAGCCTCTGTTTACCACCCAAGCGTACTGAACATCAGCTTCGCGGTGGGGGAGGTCAGCAGTTCTAGTCTGAGTCCCCGTCTTGGCCCCTGACTGAGGAAACTGTTTAATCTCTTACTTTCTTAGTTTCTTCCTTTACGAAAAGAAAATATGCTAGCAGTAGCTCTCTCATTGTTCAGTTTTCCTAAAGTCAATGAATTAACGTGTGGAAGCTTCTAAATAGTTTCTCACACCTGCTAAGCACCCCAAAATGTACCTTAATATTATTGTTACTATTGGTTGAACAGAACTAGTGGTTCCGATAAAAAGACAACTTGCGCTCCTTTTCAAAAGGAGTGCAAAGAACAAGCTAGGTGTAGCTCTGTGTGTGTGTGTGTGTGTGTGTGTGTGTGTGTGTGTGTGTGTGTGTGTGTGTGTTGCTATGGCCTAAAAATAACTTGGTGACTGTTGCCTAATTTAAGTAGCATCCAGTTGGAGTGCCAAGTAATTACAAAAACATGCTGGGTCAAGAGGCCGGAGTCATTTGGGCCTATCCTAGAATTATTTATTTGTAGGGGAATTTATAAAAACGTGATGGTAAATCTGTCCAGCTCATGTCCCATAACTTAATAATGAAAGTACAAAACTATTAAGCTTTGCTTTCTCTGGCCTCTCCTCAGGCTGATTTATTTTGGGCATGAAGGACCAGTCTGACTATAAAAGGGTAGGTGGAAGGAGGTGGCCGTGTGCTCCATGTTGGAAAGTTCTTGAAGCTTTGGGCCGTGAAGAGGTGGA
>NW_011889029.1:400840-416548 GCF_000151845.1 Pteropus vampyrus | reverse complement strand
GACTTTGATGTTTATGAGGCTCCCTCTCTTTTTAGCAAGGCTGGGCTCAGGGAACTAACTCATCGTTTGCCTACGTAGGACAGGATGTGCTGCTGCGGCCTCCTTCTTCAAGGTGGTCTATGCCTTTAAAACTTTCACTGGAAAAATTTTCAAATAGAAAAGTAGAAAAGACTATAACGAGCTCCCATATACCCATTGCCAGATTCAACAGTTATTGTCTCTATTTGCTTTCTTTTCTATTTTTGGTTGAAATGTTTTATAGTATAGACAACATTTTAATGTATGTAAATATGTTTCATGTTTCTACTTAATGCTTGAAAATTAATAAGGCTGGGACGTTTTATAGTATAGCGTGGCCAACGTTTGCACTCTTAAATACTTGGGTATCGCGGGCCCATTTCTGAGAGTTTTTCGAATGTAGAATTGCACTTTGACTCACTGGTGTCAGGTCTCCTGGGAGGCTGCCCTCCCTTGGGGGTGTCTGTAGCTCCCGCTTCCACAGGGGTATGTCAGGGTCCATGCCTGTGCTCACTCTGTGCTGTCACAAAACTGACACTGTCTGCTCCAGTGTCCGGCAGGCCTACCTCTGTGCCAGAGGCGTTCACCGCGGAACAGGGGTAGGAGAGAAAGTCAGCTCAGGAGGCCGATCCACAGAGAACGTTCGATGCCATGCGGGGTTCGGTTTTCATACTATCAGACTCTCCAGTGGGGCTCCTGAAATGAGTGACATGGGTGGCGTTTCTTCCGCAGACAACGTGGGCCCCGCAGTAAACACCTGTGGCCATGTTGAGTTTGCCGACACAGCGGTGGCGATGCTCAGAAGTCAGAGACCCTGTGAAAAAGTTTTCTGTTTCTACTTTGTTTTGTTTTGCGGGGGGGTGGGGGGGGGTGCGGACAAAAGCGTCCTCCTTTCTTTCAGGGGTGCCGTGAGGGCACATGTACATTCTCAAACTTTCCATTCATTGTTATTCTGAGCCTCTGTTTACCACCCAAGCGTACTGAACATCAGCTTCGCGGTGGGGGAGGTCAGCAGTTCTAGTCTGAGTCCCCGTCTTGGCCCCTGACTGAGGAAACTGTTTAATCTCTTACTTTCTTAGTTTCTTCCTTTACGAAAAGAAAATATGCTAGCAGTAGCTCTCTCATTGTTCAGTTTTCCTAAAGTCAATGAATTAACGTGTGGAAGCTTCTAAATAGTTTCTCACACCTGCTAAGCACCCCAAAATGTACCTTAATATTATTGTTACTATTGGTTGAACAGAACTAGTGGTTCCGATAAAAAGACAACTTGCGCTCCTTTTCAAAAGGAGTGCAAAGAACAAGCTAGGTGTAGCTCTGTGTGTGTGTGTGTGTGTGTGTGTGTGTGTGTGTGTGTGTGTGTGTGTGTGTGTTGCTATGGCCTAAAAATAACTTGGTGACTGTTGCCTAATTTAAGTAGCATCCAGTTGGAGTGCCAAGTAATTACAAAAACATGCTGGGTCAAGAGGCCGGAGTCATTTGGGCCTATCCTAGAATTATTTATTTGTAGGGGAATTTATAAAAACGTGATGGTAAATCTGTCCAGCTCATGTCCCATAACTTAATAATGAAAGTACAAAACTATTAAGCTTTGCTTTCTCTGGCCTCTCCTCAGGCTGATTTATTTTGGGCATGAAGGACCAGTCTGACTATAAAAGGGTAGGTGGAAGGAGGTGGCCGTGTGCTCCATGTTGGAAAGTTCTTGAAGCTTTGGGCCGTGAAGAGGTGGACTGTGAAGGAAAAAGCAGGGAGGTTATCGAAAGGCAGGCTCGTGTTTTTCAGGCGAGTTCGAGCTTTTTCCGTGAACTGGTTCACAGCTGCCTGTGCTCTCTGAGCTCTGAGGAGGCCGCCCTCCTTCCGAATGAAAATGTAAGTGAAAAGAGATAAGCGAACTCCCTCCCCCATCTCTGCTCTTGCTCCGTCTGCTCCCCATTCACTGTGTGGTCGGCAGAGGACAGTTTAGCTCACTTACGCGTGGGATCGAACCCAGGCTGCTCCGCTGCCCACCCGCAGGCATCTTCGGGCAGCTCAGCCTCTCTCACGGAGCCCCGGTTTTTTCCACTGTAAAGCAGAGATAATTTCAACCTCACGGGATGAACCGAGATAACGTAAATAAAGCATCTGGCACATAGACAGCTGTCAATAAATCGGGCCCTGCTCCCCAACCCCCACACCTTTTCGAAACCTCTTACGTTTGACATCAGGCGTGTGGCTTTTCTGGTGTGGTGGGGGATGACACTCTGTGCTAAGCACAGCACTGTGGGAGCTAAATAGGAACCACTAGGCGCTACCAGTTCAGATCGGTTAAGTTAACCATCTGGCGTGTCAAGGACAAGTTCAGGAAACTCCTCTCCTGGCAGTGGAAGATAATGATCTTAGAAAAAGCAAGGCCGGGGAAGGGAGTTGCGACAAAATCTCGGAACAGAGAACTCTCTGCCACAGCCTTGTGGCACACGCACCCGAGGGAGCACACACACCCGAGGGAGCTAGGTGTGAGTTTTCAACAGAAACCGCTCTGCTCCCTTAGACTGTCCTCAGCAGCCGGGTCTCCCTGCCACAGCACTGCTGGGGAGCAGTTTGGGCATAAAAGTGTTTTGATTTGTGATGCTCAGTTTACTCCAAGTAGGCAGTCGAGGATACACTACACACTAAGGTGGAAATTCTAACCCCAGGGGAGGCCATGTCACCTTTTTCGAACTCAGGAATCTCACTCACTTTTGAGAACAGGAAGTGACCTCCGAGGTCCTCTGGGCCCGTGGTTTCCACCGCAGGCTGCCCACTGGGGTCGGCCGGGCAATGTGAAACCTTTGAGGCTCATGTCCCAGCTCCAGAGAGTCTGATTCGGTTGGTCTGGGGAGGAGCCTGCTTCCCAGGAGCTTTAAAGCTTCGCCGGGGATTGTAACGGTGCAGCCGGGTTTGAGAGCTTCGTCCTGACCTGGTCTTCTCATGATGCAGCTGTAGAAGCGGAGCCTAGAAGAGTTATCACCCGTTCAAGGTCACACACGTTATTCATCGTAGAGCCTTGGTCCTTAGTGCTAAAATGGGTCTTGCCCGATCAATAGATTTTTGTGTGTGTTATTATCTAATGATAACAGTATCTAATATATAGCGTACGGATATGAAATAAGATAACGTATATAATCAATCATTTTGAGTATCGATACCTTTTCTGGTTGAATTTTCAGATTTCAGTCCAGAACTATAAGGACCTAAATCTAAGATTAGGTCCTTATCTTAGAAGACAATTTAGATTGTCTTCTTCATTGCCGTGCACCCACAATCTTGTTTGGGGAGCGGTCCGTCTTTAGGAAATGTCATTCTGAGGGAAGTACATGTCTGCGTGGTGTCTGTCCTTTCTGTCCTTTCTGTCCCCCTGGCATGGTAGGGTCTGGCCTCTGCTAAGCACATCTTCATGGGCCAGCAGAATTTCTTTTCCATAGTCTTGATCTGAAAGGAAATGGCTTAAAAAAAAGAATGTGCTGGTTTTTAATAGAAAAGGAAATATATATTCTCTCTCTCCTGAGGGCCGACAGGACTCCACCTCTGTGTGTTAGCGTGGAACTTTGTCATTTGGACCTCACTAGTTGTGGGCATGTCATGGGCGGGAACAAAGCCTGTGATGATTTGTCTCTGTGAAAAGGACACGCTGAGCAAACAAGCGATGTATGTAAAGGACATTTCAAAAAGAAAGTTTTAGCCTACTTAGGGAAAAAAAAAGTTTGCAAGTACGATGAAACACCGCGCTGAGGGACAGGGCTGGGCGAACACACGTCTGCCGTTCACAGCTGGGCCGCTTCCCGCCCCGGCCGCGGGTCCCTCTTGGGCAGGTTTTCGTTGGCGGTGTTTCTGGGTACTGTACATGCCACATCCAGGTCGTAGAACTTACACTGCAGAAAAATCGGAGCGGGGAAAACGTGATGAGTGTGAATACAGCCTGAATTTGACTGTAGAACACTTAAAAATGTACGTTTTATGTTCAAGTCGATGTCGTATCCGTTCTGACTGTGAAGTCTGACTCTTTGGCTGTTTCATCCATAAACCAAGCGGAAGATTTAGCATTTTTTTGTTCTTGCAGGTTATGTCTGTATCGTGTTATTACTTAAAAGTTGGAGGAAAAAAATTATATATATATATAAAATTATATATATAAAATTATATATATATATATTTTTTTTTTCACTCCCTCACTCCAGCAAGATGCACATTTTATGGAATTTAGAGGAAAAGGAACCGTGAGCCTGTGCTTTTGGATGAGGAGGTGGGCTCTGTCACCTGGTGCTTTCACGTAAGGCAGAGGCTGTGACCTGATGCCCTCTCTCTGGCAGAGGGAAGCAAAGGGTTTGCGGATTCATCCAAGTATCTGTAGTGCCCTTAACGTTTTATTTGCAGCGAAAGCCTGCTCATCTTTTTTTCACCCTCTGAGACTCGAATTTCATGGAAAACGGGACAAAGCCAAACGCTTCCTGAGTGTTTCAACAAAGGGTTTTGTTTTCTTTGATGACCACGGAGCTGGGCCCCCACCCCCGGCAGGCAGCTGCTGTCCATTTCTCAATGAAGCCCGCAGTCGATGGGACTGTGGGCCCCAGGTGTTCGCATCAGGCCGCCCTTCCTTTTGAGGAGCTTAAACCTCTCCCATTATAATGTCAGCTCAGCTGGTCCCATTTAGTGTCCCCAGGTGAGGAGACAGTCACGGCTTTGCATCATCGGAGCGTCGCCATCCAGGTCTTTACTGTTTTATGTTTATTCGATGGAAGAAATAATCCCCCATGCTTTGAATCATGGCCTCAAGGTACAGCACCACTGGGCTAAATAGTACCAGCTGTTGCTACTGGCCAGTGAGGGGAAAAACAAATTGGGAGCAGACGGAGGAAGAGCGGGGGGAGCAGAGAGTACAAAACAGTGTGAGTTCAGAGGGCACGCTCAGGGTCACGGTCACAGCGACAGAGTTTTCTGGCTTCTGAACTTGAGTTCCAAGTTCCAGTGTTGAAGACTGCGAGTTATCATTATTCGTTATCACAGAGCGCCCGCTTCTCTCTCAAAATAATAGCAGCAGACACAGACTTGGAAGAGGGTGTTCCTTGAAGCCCTAAGGGACATTTCCTTGGGTCTTGTGTTTCTAGCCTTATTAAAATAGCACGTTTTTATGATAAGACTTTATAAGAATGGTCTTATGGTCCTCATGAAATGATATTTTAATCTGACAGCAGAATACCATTTAACCACATGTACTGACCAACCTATCTTCCTTGAAATTAGAAAATTATTTTCCAGATTGTTAGGAGGACAAAATTAATAGCTGCCAAGAGCTTTCTCTGTGCTAGGCACCGGGCTGTCATTGATATACGTGTCTCATTCATTTCTCAGCTCGACTTCTTGAGACAGGTATCAGGTCCCCAGCTTGACAGATGCCAGGCCGAGGAACAGATTAGATATTGCCCCCGTGTTACTAACCAGTCGAGCTGGAGAACAAGAGCTGAAACCCGGTTCTATGATTTCAAAGCCCAAGTTCTGCCCAGGCTGGCCACGTGCTTGTTTATGAGTGAGCCGTGTGTCTCGCCCCAGTGGGCGCTTTCACCTCTGTGATGCCCTGAGTTATAGCTCCCCTCCTCACCCCTTTTTTCTGGTGTGTCCTCCACTGAAAATTCAGTGCTAAGAAGGGTGGCCTTCTCTGCGTCTGCTTTCTGACGACCCTGCTCGAATTATACCCCAGCTTCTGGAACCTTCGAACGGTGGTCATGGCAGTGGCTGTTAAGGAGTAACAGATTGATTACAGGAACATTTGGACATTGTATAGTTATCTCTAACATTTATGCAATGCATAATATATACCGAACTCTGTGCTTGGAGCACTGTATCTCATAATAACTCTCCCTTAACATATGAGTAACTGAGGCTCAGAGAGGTCCGGGCACTCGTCCACAGTCACTCAGTTCGTCGTGCCTGGCGGAGCCTGGGGTCGGCGCTGTTCTGCTTCTGCTCTGTGCATCTTCAGTGCAGAGACCCAAGAATGCGTTCTCCTGGTAGCCTGGGCGTTCAAGGGCGATGCTGCCTTCTCCCGCACGTTTATGTGCTTACTCCCGTTCTAGACTGGGAAGTAGATGAGTGAGAAGAAAGACAGGTGCCAAGTTCAATATGATGAGTAAGAAGGAATATGTCTAACTACCTCCCAAAGACTCTAATACCCTAAAGCATTTGGTCATTTGTGTCTTGTATTTATTATCCATTCTATTAGTATGGATAATTAATTTACTATAGATTTTTTTTTCCCCCCTGAAGTGTATGAAGAAAGAATCTCCAGTAGGTGACCATTACTCTTTGGGAAAGTTAATTCTCTGGGATAAGTTTACAGACATCTGATTGGGTGGAAATGATACTATATTGTTTTTTCCCTTGGACTTTCTTCTCCTTCCTTATCTTTCTTCTTCCCTTCTAACGTTGAAGCCAAATACAGCTCAGGTACTGTGGGAGTGTGGCAGGGCCAGACCCTGGAAAAGGAAGAGTCGACACCCTTGAAGGCTAGCAGAACGGACCCTTGGAAGCCTATGTTGGGAGGAACTTTCGTTCAGACAGAATTATTGAGCTTTTCCTCAACCGTCCCATTGTACAGATATAGAGACTGATTACTCAGCCAAGAGCATGTGAACAACTGGTAGCAGATCCTGGCACAGGATCTGTGTTTTCTGACTCTAAATCAGTCATTTCAAACAAAACAAAACAAAACCAAACCCCGTGGGAGTAGAACCTTGTGATTTGTATCTGAGTTGTTATTCAATACACAATTCCGTGGGTCCCGGCGTCGGCCCGGTCTCTCCCTGTGTTCCCTCCCTTAACCTTCGCAGTGGGCTCGTTCAGTGACTCTCAGTGCATCCGTCTGCGGCTTTGTGTTTCTATGTAGCAGACGGAGCGCGGAGGTTAACATCACAGATTCTAGAGCCAGACGGCTGAGTGCGAATTCTGCCTTCATCCCTTATTAGCAGCGTGAACTTGAGCAAATCAAGTTTCGTGCACCTCAGTTTTCTCATCCGTAAGACAGGGAGGGTCGTGACACTTTTCCTACGGGATTAATTGAGGATTGAATTAGATAATATATGTACAAGTACTTTAAACAATACCAGACACATAATAGCTAACGTTTATTGAAAAGTTATCATAATTATAACATTGAATGTCTAAAATAATAATTCATCGTTATCTGTTTATATCCAAGGGATACATGAGTGAAATAGTTTAGTAAAATGAATTGACATCGCCGCTGGTGAAATGTAAGTAGAAACTCCTCCATGTTTGATAGATTGTTCGTTTGAAGATTTGGAAAAACCCAGTGTTTCTGGATGGGGGGGGTGTGGATAACTACATCAGTGCTTTTTACTGAATCAGCGCCATACTGGAAAATTGTATTCTATTTCTATGTAAGGAAATCTTATAAAATTAAGTCTTAGCAAAGACTCCATCGTATACCCATTGTTGGAATATTAAGAAAATTTTAGAAAGAAAAAAAACCAGAAGATATACAAATCTCCCTGACTGGCCTAGTTTCATTTTTACATAGTCTCTTCATTCTTTACCCATATATGTGCATATTCTGCAGAATTTCTCATATAGAAACTGAAACTCATTTTCACTTTATGTTGCCCGTACTTTTGCTTCCTGTATAGTCATCAGAGTTTTTTTTTTTTTTTTTTTATGTTATAACATATCTTATTCTATGGATGTATCACAGTTTACTTAACTAATTTGCCTACTAAGGAAGCAAGAATAATTTCCAGAGTTTTGATATTAAAAGAGACGACTCTTGAGGAATTCCCTTGTTTCGAATCTTCTGCACCCCTGATGGAGGAAAGCAGGCTCGGGCCGGCCGCCTTCGGCTTAAATCAATCAATGTCTTCCCCCCCACTCACCCTAATTTCCTTTCACGTTTTCATTCTTCCTTTTCTCTTCAGAATGCAAGAGCCAACTCCCCATCACACCGATTAGTTTTTAGGGACGCCGTTAGCCTTGGTCTCCGATTGTGGGAGCAGCACACAGCCCCTAAGGCGTCTGCGTTGTCAGCCTCGAGATTCTGCGCCGGTGGGCAGGGTGGGGGAGTATGGTGGCAGCGCTCAGCGCTCTTGGAAACGGAAGCCATTGTGGAAGGGACAGATCTGGCAGGGCCAGCGCCTCGTTTCGTAAACGCGAGGCGCTCCCGCTTCATGCTGCTGGGAAGACACTTTGAAAGGCCGCCGTTTCACGCGCCACGGACGAGCAAGACACTCTGCCAGGTGCCGTGTGGCTGGTGTTCGTGTCTCCCCCCCCGACCTTTTTTTAAACCTTGGGGTTTTAGGGCAGTGCCGACGTCTCCTGAGTATTCAACAAACGCAGTCAAAAACGCCCGTCAGAGTGGAAAGACTATTCCCATTAGCTCTTTTTGCTAAATTGAGGTAACATGCCCTTTAAATAGGTGCTAATTCTCCGACAGATAATTAGCTTGTCTTCCTTGATAAAGTATGTGAATTGGATGGAATTTATTATTAATCTTGCGTATTATGTAAAAATGCACTCGTCTGTCCTTATTAGGTGAACCTCTTCTTTGCTACCTTGGGGGTGGCTGGGAACCCACCCCCCCATCCCAGCAGAATGAATGAATTGAATGAATCGAAGGTGATGGGCAGCTTTCCTTTGCAAAAGTGGGGAGAAGCTGAACGGGGGTGGGGGTCACCCTTAAAGAGACAGAGCTTTCATGTTAACATCCGTCTCGTTTTAGAAAACTCAGAGAGTGCTTTGGGGCCTGACAGTCAAATGCCACAAAGCCGCCTAAGTAATCACCTGGAAATCGATCATCTACTAGGGCCGAGACATTTTCCTGGATTTACGCTGCAGAGCTTTTTCCGGGGTGGGGGGTTGGGGTGGGGTCATCAGCTCGGAACCCTTAGCTGGTAGCTGTGCGATGACTTTGGTGGTGGCCAGAGGGGGCCAGGAGGGGCCGCTCCACATGACTCGATGATCCCAAGCTCCTCCCCGCACGTCGCCTTCCTCCCAGGCCTCAGCCGTCCAGGGCTCCCCAAGGTGTCCCCATCTGTCTGCCCGGTCCTCTAAGGATGCCTTTTCCCATTGCGAGCCGTTGCTCAAGGTCACTTGATCTCGCCAGTATGAGATGTGTGTTGGGGGGCTACAGAGTGCGGGAGTCAGAGCGCGCTCTGGACCACCCCTCTGAGCTGAGGTGTCGCTTCCCCTGAGAGGGGAGTGGCTGTTTGATGTCAGCTGGGAGCTGACGGACAGTGGATGGCTCATATACCTCGGACCGAAGGTGCTGGTCACCGCTTCTGCGTGTGTGCGCACCCATCTTAGTTCCCACGTGTAAAGCGGGGAAGGAGGTGGCACTGAGTAGTAACGAGCATAATGGGATCACGCGAGTTGCTCTCTCTACCTGCACCGTCCAGGGTGGTGGCCGTGACTCACACGTGGCCACAGGGCACTTGAAGTGGGGCTGGTCCAAACTGAGACGTGCCGATGTGTGAAATGCCTCCTGGATCCCAAAGACTTTGTCTAAAACAAGAAGGTATGGACGCGGCTCCACAGTGGAGCGGTGAGCACGTCTGCTTTACACGCAGAGGGTCCTGGGTTCACGCCCCAGTGGAGCCACGGTCCATGGTCTATGGCCGCGCCACCCTGAACAAGCCCGATGTCTGATCTCGGAAGCTAAGCAGGGTCAGGCCTGGTTAGTACTTGGATGGGAGACTACCTAGGAAGACCAGGTGCTGTAGGCATAATTAATAATAAATAATAAAAAAAATCATAATAAATAGAAAAAGAAGGTAAAATATTTTATTAATAATTGTTTTACTATTGATACTGTGTTGAAGTGATACCATTTTGGACATGTTGAGTCACGTAAAATACATTACTTTTTTATTTTTTATTTTTTAATGGTTTTATTTTTTTGTGTATTATCATTTTACAAAATGTATGTATTTATTTTTTTAACTGAAGAATTGATTTGAATTTTTTTCCCCTGTCTACCTCTCCCTTCCCCCCTCCCCTCTGGTAACCACTAGTCCATTGTCCATGTCCATGACGTAAAACATATTATTAATATTAATTTTACCAGTTTCATTTTACTGCTTAAAATATGGTTACTTGAAAAAATTTTTGTTACATAGTAGCTAGCATTACATTTCTATCGAATGGTGCTCGTCTATGGGCAGTAATAACAGTATTATTAATCCTACATTTCAGATGAAGAAACCGAGGCTGAGAGAGGTTAGGTAAATTGCCTAAAGTCACACAGCAGAAAGCCAGACTCAGAGCTATCCGACTCTGGAGCCTTCACGCTTTACCACTACGGAATTGTCCTATAATAGAGAATGTGTCTGGCTTGTGTCCTGGGTTCCTGGGAGGTAACTTCTAATCATCTCCGAGTTTATGCTAATGAAATGATTCAGGATGGGGTGGGTTGTCACAAAGATCAACACCGTGTGGGTGTGTGTGTGGGGGGGGGGGGCGTGCTTTGTATTAGCCCGATCTCCTCCTGGGAAGAAAGCAGGGCTGGAGATCGAGTTCAGTCACATGATCAATGGCCGACTCCATCACACCTTTGTAATGAAACCCCAATAAAAACTCTGGACACCCAGGCTCAGTTAAGCTTCCTGAAGAATGAACACATTGATGTGCTTGCGGGTGGCAGGTCCTCAGGGCACGGAAGCTCAGTGTCCAGGACTCTTCCAGACCTTGACCTATGTGTCTCTTCTTTGTTCTGGTTCTGATTTATATCCTTTATCATAAAATTGTGGTATTAAGTATAGTGTTCTCCTGAGTTCTCTGAGTCATTCTAGTAAACTATCCAAACTGAGGGGGTACGGAAATCTTAGAATTTGTAGCCCATTGTCAGAGGTGTGGGTGGTTGGGCACCCTGGACTTGTGGCAGTCTTGTTGGGGACTGTGCCCTTAACTTGTGGAGTCTGTGCTGACCATGTGTCAGCAGAGTAAGAACCGTGCAGCAGTGACAAGGACGGACCGCCTTTCATTTTGATCGATGCTTTAGTGGCCCAGCGATTGGGAAAGCTAAGTAGCTTGACTTGCTTGTCCCTCTAATTCCGTGTCCTGGTGACAATGGCCAGCTACCTTCTCGACTCGTAAAATGACTCGGTCTTCAAGCATCTGCTTTTGACCGCCTGGCTTGGCCTGGAGATAGGGTCCCTCCAATACCACCACGCCCAGTGCCCTCCAGCCTGCAGCTCTTGGGGTCCCCTAGTTCCTTGCTCCCCACGTGAGTGATGGTAATATACATATGTACTGGCCCCTCTTCGTGACCAGAGATTCCTACATATGGATGTTGGGGATGAGTTTCTTAGAGGAAGCTGGTGGACGGTGATGATGTGAGTAAGGAGCGTTTTATGGTGTTTTCTTTTTACAATAATTCACGTCGTCTTACTTTTGCAGTGTGTGTCCTGTCACGTCTCCCCATTGCCCTTCTTGGGGGGCTTTCGTTTGGACTCTTAAACCATGACCCCACGTGTTTTATTTTGCTTTTTGGTTTGGTTGCTCCTTCCCTGTCTCTTGCTTGTCAACTTGCTAACCATTATCCTTCTGTTCATGCTCAGGCCTGGCCCTCGTCCTGGGCAGAGCAGCTGTCTTAGGTCACCAGCTCCCAGAAAGTGGATTCCTACCGGACTTCCTGGGGCCATCTTGGATGGCACATTCCTAAGAAAAGACAAACTTAAGCTCTGTAGTTATTGCAAAGGGGAGATTCATTTACCAGGGAACACCAGGAATGAAACAGAAAGTGTTCTCGAGCTATGACAGAGGTCTCTCGAAATACCCGAGATGACCTGATTTCTGGGTGACCGGGGCCAGCCCTGGGCGCTTGGCAGACTGCCGCTGTGCCAGGCTTGCTCTTCAGAGCTGCTCAGCTTTAAGGTTGGGGACAGGTAACTCGCTGGCAGCCCTCCCTGCCACTCACAGTAACTGTGTCAGCGTCGGTCCCAGATTCTACGAGAGGGAGAGTGGGTTTATCGGAACCACCTAAAGGGGCACGAGAAATTAGGCATTCTCTTCTCGCGCTGTACCCCTGAGCTTCTCGCCTTGCAAGGACCGGAGACTCCGAGGCCCTTGTCTGTCTTTCGAGACCACCCATAATGTTACCTCGTTTAGAGATGACGAAACCCCTGTGTTTGAAGAAAAAGCGCTGTGATAGGATCATGTTTTAAGACAGCCTTAAGGTTAAGTAGCTTGCCCAAAGTTTCACGGCTAGCGAGAGAGAGGAGAGAAACCCAGGATTCCTGATCGTAAATCAAATCTTCAGCAGGAGGCAGAAGAGACCGGCCCCGGGGTGGTGAAGACACTGCCTGGTCATCTCTCTGTTGTCTCCACGTCTAAGTGGGCCAGCCGTCTCGCTCGGGGAGGGCCCAGCCGGGCCTTGTTGAGCTTCGCACACTCTGTACTCTGCCCCCAGCCCGTGCGTCGTGCTTAATAAATGTGTGTTGAGTTGCACGGGGGCCCCTCCCACCGATCTCTGATGTCCCCCAGGCTGAGGGCTCCCACCTCAGCCTTTTGTCCTGGCTTCTGGCTGCTTCTCCCGCCATGTGCACCATTCATCACCTATCCAGAATGTCCCAGGGGAGACAAGGAGATGGGAAAAGGGGTTCAAGACCACCAGGTGTGCATTGTCTTGAATCTCAACCATCCCTGGGCGTGGCTGTTCGTCACACTTCAGGCCTGCCACTCCTGCAGGGTACCTTTTCTTCATGAGCCTTGTCAGCCCTCCTTCCCAGTCAGGTGAGTGACAGGATTTCTTTGTCCTCATGCTGAATTCACCTGGCTGGCCCCGTACCTGTCTTGGTGGCATCATTTCAGGTTGATCTTTAGTGTTTTATTTGCTATGTTTCCTCTAATGTCCCTTTATCCTTCCCTCTTTCTCTCATTAGATTTATCTTCGGAGGCTCTAAGCACGTAATGAATGGTCTAAAACTGACTGGGCCTTTCTTGTCTCGTTCCCAAGGTCATCTAATCTAGAAATATTTAATGAGCAGCTACTATGCAAGCCGGGTACAGCAGGCCCTTGAAAAATGTCGTTTTCTTCAACGTCATTTCCTTGTAATGTAGATGAGATGCCCTAGGGACTCACCTCTGGTTTCTATCAATTAGCCTGCGATAGAATTGGTTTTATCGTTTGTCGTTTTAGAGTGGCGGAACCTATCGACGGTGTTAAGTAAGGACTTACTGTACTTCTCTAGGTGCTAAACAGTGAATCCTTTCAGTTTCTATTCATAACCACCGGTATTAGCTCGCGAAGTTGTCACAAGAACTATCGTTGCCCGTTGGTACGCTCGTTAGCTCTGCCCTGCGAGGGAGGAGACTAGGGTGTGAAAACGTGAGGCGACTCTGCCCAGATCTTGGGCCGTGGGGTGCAAAGGCGGCCGACCTCGCTGCCTGGAGCCACCACGCTCGGCTCCTCGCAGACGTCTGTCTGCACGGCGGCTTGGCATGCTTGGGGTCCACGTTTTAGTAATAACAATAAACAAGCAAAGAAGTGTGAGGAGCCGACGCCCAGGGCACACGCATCAGGGGCAGCTGTTTGTGCTGCCGTCCGTCCAGTCTGCAGAGCGATGCGGATTGGAGAATCGAGAGGAACTTGCAGGTGAGCCAGACTCCTGGTGTGGGACAGGTGGTCCCGGAGGTCACAGAGCGAGCGCCCAGCGTCGCTTCGGCGTGGAGAGAAGGGCTTCCTTCGCAGTCCTTGCTGCCAGGGACTTCTGACACCCTGCGCAGCGCCAGGCATGGCTCCGGGGGTGCGGCCGAGAAGCCCGAGGTGTCGGATGTGGGTGCGTCCCGGGCCATCTCCCCTTTCGGCATCTCCCAGGTTGAACTGACCATTACCTGGCTGGCCCTCCGTGTCGCCCGCCTCTTCAGACGCGTTCTGGCCTTTTCCTTACCTCCCCCTTAAGCTCAGAAGGTGGGGACACGCTCGCTGTCGAAGAGACGCAGCCTCGTGCGTCTCCGAGGCCTCACCTGGCTTTGGGCGGACCCGTTCACGCTTATCCCCCGCGGGGCAGCCTGACAGCTTGGTGCGGCTGGCTGGGTGACTCCTCGTGCAAACAGCAGTCACACCTGTTCTCCCTGGCACTTGACCGGTCATGCGCGGGCTCGCCGAGTCTTCCTGCCAAATACAGAATTCAGCTCAGTGACTTGAGGAAGCTGTCGCCGTGCGTTTTGCGAACTGAAAACACTGGATCGGTAAAAACAATTCCCATTTCGAAGTCGACACTTGGTTCTCTCTCCTACGACTTCCTGAATTCCCGAGGCCACAGCCCTCCGACCTCCAGGCCCTAGTGAAGCAGCGTGTCCTGAAAGCTGTCCTTTTGGACATGGGGGTGTCACGCAGAGCGAGCTGAGGTCCACGGCATTTCCGGCGAGACCCTGCCGTGCACTGCAGTGTGGAAGGTGTGTCACGTCACCTTGCTTCCTGCCTCTGCTCCCCTCCCCTCGCCATGGATGTTTCTAGATGACCTTCTGCGAATGTAATTTCCACTGGGACTGTTTCGCAGTAGAAATATGCTCTCCCTCGAGGCTTGCTCTTGATATTTCCAGAGATTTATTTAATTGGACTCTACTTAAATCCCGTTGGGAAGCATACTTTTGCTGTGAAGTCGTGATGTGTTTAATTTGGGGTCTGAGATAAATATCGGTCCCCAGGGGAGGCGGGCGGGGGAGGCAACAGCTTCCCTCTTGCGGGGCGGCCTGGTTAATGAGCAGCTTTGCCCGGCGTTCCTCTGTTTGTTTGTTTGTTTGGCAGTGCTTCATTATTTAAACTTCTGCGTTGGAAAGCAAAGACCGTTTCCCTCTCTTCAGAGAATTACACAATAGTGGAGAGTATCTGGTTAAGCTCTTGGGGGAAATCTCGCTTCGTGTTTTATGGCACTTTCCTGCTACTTCTTCCGTCTGCGGCCTTCCAGTAGGATGTCAGGGGTTTTTTTTTTTTTTTCCACCTCCCTTAATCGGCTTGGCGGATTAACCGGTATTGAGCTTTTAGGTGAGCAGAGAAGGTGGAGCCCTCACGTGGTGTAGAGTAACCTCCCAAACACACAGAAAGCTTCCAGCTGAAATATTCTTTGGCTCAGATAAATGCTGCGTGGAGGGCATGGGCCAACGCTGATCCACAGGAGGGTTTAACTATCTCAAAGCTACACGCCCCCGTGCTTGCAGCTGGCTGGTGGGTTCTAGAAGGCTCCATGGTTTTCTCTCTGTGGGGGCATGCTGGTCTTTTAGGAAGCATCCCATCCTGGCTGTGGACCATTCCTGTTTTGACTTTAAGATATGGTACCAACTCGGGTCAGCCCCCAGGGGCCAGGTTCTCAGTCAGTCTGCAGGTGTTGGTGTGGTTCTTCGAAAGGAAGAATTATATTTTTAAAAAGTAAGCTCCGCTGAGAATTAAAATGAAAAGTGGTACTGTATGTCGTCGGCGTGGGCTGCCGTAACAAAATGCCGTAGACCGGGCGGCTAAGACAACAACGGACATTTATTTCTCACGTTTCTAGAAGCTGGCTGTCTGGGGTCCAGGTGACAGCACGATCACGTTCTGATGAGGTCTCTCTTCCTGGCTTGTGGTCGGCTGCTTTCTCGCTGGGTCCTCGCATGGTGGAGAGAGAGAGACACCAAATTCACTGGTGTCCCCTGGTAAGGGCACTAATCTCCTCGTGAGGGCCCCACCCTCACGACCTC
>NW_011889029.1:396791-399195 GCF_000151845.1 Pteropus vampyrus | reverse complement strand
TAGAGATGGGGGTCTCTGCACTTAACAGGACGCATTGCACGTGTGTGTGTGGCGTGCTCACACTTGTCAAACCACCCTCGATAGGTTTGAAGATATTCTATGAATTTACTGAAAGCCCAAGCATCCCATGTGTTCTAGGTAGAATCCTCCTCTCCTGATTTTTCCTTCATCCGCCCGAAGGGTTTATGTGACTGGAAGGGAGAAAGAGAGAGGGAGGGACACGAGCTGGCTGCGGTGCAGTGGGGACAAACCGGGCTCTTCGGGAAAGTCACAGTGACTTCTTCGAGACGACCTGAGGGGGTTCCTGGCTGTGAAAACTCTGAGATCTTCCAGTTGGAATCCTGCTCACATAAAAGTCAGCTGCTCATTAAGACAAAGCTGTTTAATTGTTGTCTTTGTGGAAAATTACATGACTGTCATCAGCTGTTCCTTCTGGCAGTGCTTTCTGTTCTAATGTAAATAAATGAGGTAACAGATTTAAAGGAACAGGCTGTATTTACATACTTGTGAAGGGTCCGCTCAAACAATCAGCCCATGTTATTCAAATACACACAAATTAAACTTGCCAGATCCTGAACACCGGTTACTCATTAAAGCTTTAAAGTAGGAATGGCAGGAAGGAGGCATTAGAAATGCAGGTTCCTTCCTGGTGTCACAAGAAGCCGCTTTTTCGCTTTTTCGTGCACCTGAGTTACCTAGGCAGGCTGAAATGTAATCCCCAGCCCTCCTCCTCACAGTTCTGTAGTGAAGACACTCTAGTCATCACCTGCCGCTCCTGAGCTGGGAGGTGAGATGCTGTGGGCAGAGGCAGGGTCTTTTAAACTTGAACTAAAGCATGCCAGGGTCAGCTCCTCTTGGAAGGCATACAATTAAAGCTTCATGTTCAATTTTTGTATATTACAGTTTCTAAATCATTGGACCTGTCTCACTTTTTTTTTGGGGGGGGGTGGAGTAAATATTTAGACAAGGATTTAAAAAATTACTTCTATTTAGGGCATTACAAAGATTCTATCAATCAAAGAAGGAAGCACTATATTTTGAGACATGAGAAATGAGAGCCCCTAAAGAAGTTAATGATTGAAAATCATTGTAGAAGTATATAGGACCAAAAATTTAGCTGAAACCACATTGCAAATTATAAAAAGATTAGGAAGGAGCAAAAGTTATTGTTTTTAGTTCTTGGTTTCTATTATAGTCAAACTTTAGCTTATTTCGAGAATGCCAGATTTTATAATCCACCAAATTGTTGGCGTGGGAGAGATGACAGATAACTTGAGGGAAACAAAAATAAGTAAGATACCTGAGTTACAATGCTTATTATACAAGCAATGTCTATTTTGGGTAAGCATCACTTGTCTAAATTACAATTTTTTGTCCAGCTGAAAATCCAATGAAAGGACTGGATTGTTAACTCAGAATTCAAGAGATTCTGATATAAACTTTTCAGGATTTTTTTTTTTTTCCCTCTCAGCACATTACTAAATACAGCTTGGTTAGATTAATGAATATTAAATATAAGAACAAGAGTCACCTTTAGCCAGTTATGGGAAGACAGCTTTGTGAGGAGAATTATTGAAATAATTCCTACCTAAGATTTATCACTAGATAAAGTAGACACCAGGGAGCTCTTTATCTTTATCTTTTAATTTCCGTAAATTATTTCCAAAATGAGATTGTTCACCTGTCTCGGTGTATCTTCCCCATTGGTATTAAACATGTCAACAAAACACCATCTTCCTGTGACGCACGGCTACGTCCTGTGTACAACAGGATCCAGATAAGACCGTTTCTATTCTCCGAGAACCCAGGTGCTGTTAAAGCTGTTCATCTGAATTTTCATAAGAAGGAAAATATGACCTAGTAAATGTTAAAAGTGCAGTTCAGTGGTAGAGTTAGGGGCATGTGTACATAGAACCGTTAAAACTAAAGTTTTATAAAGTTACCCTGAGAAAAACTCCGAACACCTCAACTCATTGAGGTATAGAATAATAATATATAGATAGATTTCAAGTTAAATCTATATAACTTTTCTATACCATTTTGCATATATACACCTATACACACAGATAGGGGAAAAAAAAAAAAAGAAACAACAGGCCAAAATAGACTCACTTTTGCTAAGCCACGTTGCCAAATCAAAACTTCGTACTAACCTAATGACAGTTTCAGCCTTTTCCAGAAGTGGAATTTTAAACCAGTCACCAACTGGTCTGCAATTTCCTGATCAATACTAGTGAGCAATTGATAAAACCTATGCCCCTCCCTCCCCTACCCCTCACCCCCCCCATGGAATAGTTTCTCTGGCCTAAAAATAACCCTATCTTTTCTTTTGCTAGGAACCCCCAGCCACACCCTTCCAGCTGCTAGTGAGTCTGCCCAAATCATGAATCACTTAATAGAGCCA
>NW_011889029.1:388826-395405 GCF_000151845.1 Pteropus vampyrus | reverse complement strand
GAGCCGAAAAGCGTCCACGGCGAGAGGTTTCACCCTGAAATGAGGACCCGAGGCTTTGGCGGGGTCGTCCTCTAACTGACCTCCTGGCAGGAGACGCGGGCGAGTCACGTGTCCGTGCGTTTTTCGCCAGAGGCGCTGGGTGTTCTTCGTCGCCATTTAGCATCCTCGTGCCGACCGTACTCATTTTGGCAGAAAACTCAGTTTGGAGATGAGGGTTGGAAACGTGATGCCCCCAGCAATGTGGCTCCTACCCCGAAAATATCTGTCCTGATAACGACAAGCGGCCGTGTGCCGGGGGAGATGGCTCGGCCTGGTGGGGACCCGGCGGATGGGGGAGCGGGGGGAGCGATTTAATTTTCCAGTGGGGAACATTCGGTCTTCCCCTGGAAAAACCAGGACCCCGAAGGCCTGCAGCCTTTACTGGGACAGGCAGGACAAACGCGGTGACGTCTGATTGTTGAGGAAGCTGTAGTTCTCTTGATGATAAAAGCGTGGTATTTAAACTTTAAAACTGCTCAGATACTTTGGTTCCTAGTTATTTTTTTTTTTAAATTAAAATTTTAAGGGGAAAAAAACTCTAGAACATTATTAGCTCACTTATTTAGAGCCTTTCTATGAAGCAGAATTTTTTTAGATTTTTGAAATGGTGGTTTCCCAAAGTAACGGGGAAAACTGTGCTTTAATATGTGCTAGATACTGTTTCAAAGTACTTTACTCGTATTAATCAGTTTAATCCTCCAGCAGTGTGAGGTAGGTGCTGTTATCGTCCGCGTTTTATATGTGGGGAAACTGAGGAACTAAGCGGTAAGAAACGCAGGGTCTCACAGCTGGCGTTCGGGATTCTGGCCTCAGAGTCACCGCACCCAACGCAGGGGTCCCATGGACCGGCGGTGGGCGAGGACACCTGAGGTGACATTGGGGTCGTAAGACGTTATTTATCGAGCGCCCGGTTGTACAGCGGCACAATCACATAGGCTTCCTGTGCCCCAGCTCTGTGCACAGGTGCCATCGTGCCCACTCTACAGATCGGTACACTGAGGCTTAACGAAGCTCTGGTGAGGTGGAACCACACTGCGGCCTGGGTCTGTGTGCCCCGAACCCCCGCCCCTGGCCACACGCCACGGCCTCCCCTGCCGTCATCGTCACCACGTCGTCACATTCTCCTGTCGTAATAACAAATATGAACCAATCACAGCTCCTCGCTCCGCGAGCGGTCAGCTCAGCCTCCAGTGGTCCGTGATGGGGTCAGGTAGGGGCAAAACACTTGGGGGAAGAAACCACACGAGCCCCCTCCGTTCCTCCCCTCCTCCCGAGCCTCGTCCTCCACTGCCTGAGAAGACACCCTTCTCCCTGCCAGCATCTCTCTGAAGACCCAGCACTGTGAGAATTGGAGCATCGTCCCCGGGGGAGGGGGCTTCGACTGCAGTGTGCAGACAGGCATAGCCCTTCCCGACAATTCCTGCCGAAGCTGCCCAGCCGACCGGCCGTTGAGCAGGAGACTGTGTCTTCACACCCTTTACCGAGAATTTTCTTGTCCAGCTCATATGTGCGAATTACAATATTTCCTTTTCTATTCACTCTGTCTCCAAAGATGCCATGAGCCGGGTCCCCGCATGGCTTACACGTACAATAGACACAGGACTTTGCATGTGAGCCCCTCCTGTGACTCGGAGCATTCTGTGTCTGTCTGTCTCAGCTTCTCACCCCGCTTTCCCCAGAGGGTGCCCCCCCGCCATTAGGCAAATGGAAGTCCCATGCCACCTGTTGGCATTACATCATTGCCTTCTGAGAACACAGTTGTACCAAAGGCCTTAACAAAGTAGTTCTTCTTGTATTGTTTGCACTCAAAGAGCTGATATCATGCCAACTGATGTCATTGTGTGTCTTTGTGTAACTGCTATGGCAACTGGGCAGGTGGGGAGCCTCCAGCTGATGTCATTGGGAAAAGAGGTGTGGACACAGAATTTTAAAAAGCTGTATGCTGCTTGTTTCTGTGTGTGGGGTTTTCTGGTATACTTTTTTTTTTTTTTTTTTAACTAGCTGCTTTTAAGACGAATTACAGTTTGTATACCCTAAATAAGAACAGAGGGTAGTTTTTTTTTCTCTCTCTCTCCTCCCCCTTAGAAACTTCCTCTGTGTTTGTTTTGTTTTCTTTTCTTCTCATGTTATATGGAAAAGTGTAGCAACTGCCTTTTTCTTAGGGGAAAAAAAAAGTGAATTAGGTTCCCATCACCGAGTCAGTGTGGAACTGTTTACTTGAATTTTATGGAGGCCAAGCCAAGCAGATTTTAAAATACGTCTTTAGAGTCTCTCGTGTGGAGCTCGTGATGGTGATAGTGGGTAATTTCTTTTGTTCTTTTTTTAAGTATTCAGCAGTGAAGTTTCTCAAGTGTTCCAGGTCTTCTGTCTACTTTAAAAATAATCTCTTCGGGCCCAGACACACTTTCTCAAAAATCATGATTTCATAGCAGGAGACATTAACAATAAGTAAGGGTAGCGTTTAATTCTAAAAATCAATTAAAATAAGTTCATAGCTATTTTTTTTTTTTTCAAAACTCAAAGATAGGTTTTGATGCTTATGAGTGAAGCGATCATACTGTTACCCCTTTGAATATTCTTGGGGTCGTCTCTGGACCTTAAACTATGACTCCCCTCGTTTACGTGGCCAGCTCGGCGTGCACCGGCCGTGAATAGCCCTGACCGTCTAGGTTCCAGTCTGGAGCTTCCCATCATGGTCACCAAAGATGAGACTCAAAATAGAGAAGGACATTCGTTACGTTCAGAATCTAGAGGGCAAATGGACTTCCGGCCCTCGCTTCAGCACAGCCATATCCTGTTCACGCTTTCGTTTTCTGTCTTATCTTCTGAAAGTATCGAGACCAGTGTCAGGCGTACATCTGAGGAGGTAAATGTCGTGTTCTGGCGGCTTTCGGCTCAGAGGAGGTCTCCAACTTCCCTTGTTTTCGAGAGAGTGTGTATTTCTGTTTGATGCGAATTAGCGCTAATTCGGTGAATAATGTCAACTCAGAGTTCGTGGCCCTTACTTGTATTTTGTATATTTGGACCCTCATAATAATCCCTCGAGTTTATCCTTGTGTGTGATGCATCTAATATTAAAGGAAAAATTTAAACAAACTATAATCCATAAATTTCCTAACGCAAACATGGTCCTTCAGCTCTTGATCACATGTATGGCGAAGGTTGTTTAGTTGACCTTTTCGTTGAATATTTAACGGAAACGTTTTCTTTGTTTTCATGCTTTTTTGCAACTTCGATGGTTATGTAATATTTCATTGTCTGACTAAATTAAGTCTTCTCTGAATTTCTTTCGAACGCGACCTTTCCTGTAAAATGGATAATGTTGCAGCGAAGGTCTGTACACGTCTAGCAGAATATCTTCGGTCAGATGATCTCCTTCAGATACGTTCTCAGAAGTGACCCTGTGCTGGCTGATGGCGAGGTTTGCATTTTAAAAATGAGGGAACGTGTGCAATTTTAAGGTTTTCTTTTTACACTAGCCCCATAACGTTTAGGAGGCAGAGCAGAGCCTTAAGCTTGGAGGTGTGTATTCAGGGGTCCATTCGAGGTTTCCGATGAGTTTATGTCTGCACAGGCCTCGGCAAGGAGGCTGCGATTTCATGTGCCTTCCTGAAAGTCAGAAAAATTGAAGCATTTTTGTCTTTTCCAAGCGTGTCTACTGCTTCCACCTGTGGACCGTTACATAAACAATCTTAACAAAAATAGCAAATCCTTGCCGAGTGACACTGTGCCCCAGGCAATGTGCCGAGAACCTTTCGTGTCTTCATTCGCTCCCGACTCCCAATCACAGTCACGGGGTAGAGGCCGCGACCCTCATGTTACAGGTGGGGAAACTGAGGCACAGAGTGAGCAATTAACTTCCGCCAGTCACAGAGCCCGGAAGTGGTGGCATAGGGTGACCTGGTTCTTCCAAGACCCGGCTCCTAGCCGCTCTGCTGTGTTGGGAGCGCAGCTGTCATTCGGGTGAGCTGAGCTCGTTAAAGGTGCAGGGCACACCCCTGCCTGGCCGAGATGCTGGCAGAAGCTCCCCGCCCGAGGAGGGCATCTGCGCCTTCCTCGGCTCCCAGGGCACACGGTCCTATGTAGGCCACCAAGCATGTGGCTCTCTGAGGCAGATCAGATTTGCTGCTGATGAAATTGCCTGGTGCCACACAGACGCTTTCCAGGGGAACGTGCCCCAGTTTGTATGAAGATCACATTTGCCAAGTCCCGCACACAGCGACAGCCTCCGAGGCTCGTCCCGGGTCCCCACACGGGCTTTCGTTTTTATTTTGATTTCATTGAAGAATAAGAATAAGAATAATTAATATATATTATATGTCTAAAGCGGCATCGGCAACGACACCCACATTCTCGGGGGGCGAAGGGCACGTGCGGCCAGCCCGGGAGGGGCAGGCGTCGTCATTTCGCTCGCTGTGCTCTCGTTGCAGGCGGACTCAGCAGTTTCAAGCAGAACCATGAGAACCTCTGTGACAACTCCCTCCACCTGCAGGAGTGCAGGGAGGCGGGGGGCGGCGCGTCGGCGGCCCCCAGCCCGCTACCTCAGCCCCCCGCGGCCACCCCCGACATCGAGAGCGCCGAGCTCACGCCCATCCTGCCCTTCCTGTATCTCGGCAACGAGCAGGACGCCCAGGACCTGGACGCCATGCAGCGGCTGAACATCGGCTACGTCATCAACGTCACCACGCACCTGCCACTCTTCCACTACGAGAAAGGCCTGTTCAGCTACAAGCGGCTGCCGGCCACCGACAGCAACAAGCAGAACCTGCGGCAGTACTTCGAGGAGGCCTTCGAGTTCATCGGTAACCATCTCCCACGCGGGGTTCCCTTCCGCCTCCCTTCCCCTTCGGCTCTGGCTTTGATGTCAAGGTCAAGGTTCATGTCTGGGGTTCAGCGAGAGCTGCTCGGGAGGTTTGCGGGCTCCGCTGCCTGGTGCGGCCCGAGTCTCCTGCTAAGTCGTGACCCACCGAGCGTACCGGAGCCCATCGGGACAGACAGCGAAGGACAGGCGTTGCGTTTGGTTGGCCTCCTTCTAGCTAGAGCTGCGCATCCCTGGAGTTCTCAGTGAGGAGGCGGTAGGGGGTGGCAGCGGTGTGTAAAAGGGTCGACAGAGGGTAAGGAACTGGCCAGAGAGCCGGGCTGGCGCTTTCTGGCCCGCCACCGCCCCTGGGCCCTCTGCGGGAAATAAAACAGTGTGGCCGTATCCCCACCTCCAGGCGCGCCCGCCGCCCCACCGGGAGGCCGATGAGTTTGCGGTCAGTGCGGCCTCCTCGTCACGTGAGGCCGAGGCACAGGTCGCATCGCGGGAGGGTTGCTTCTGAAGCGTCTTTTCCGCTCAGACGCGATCGTGTGGGGACAGCTTCACGCAGCACGGAGCGGAGAGAGCAGGCGGGGTGACTCTTTTTTCCCTCCACCTGCCCAGTCTCGTTTCTTTAGCTTCCAGTAGCAAAGGGCAGGGTTGTGAGTATGAGTTTCCTCGGGGAGCTGACCCCAGACTCGCCGAAGCGGGACACATCGGATTGTGTAGACTGAGTAGTTCCCACGGAGGAACATTCCACCGTCGGCGGGCTTTGGTCTCCAGAAGGAGGCAGCAGCCAGCCCGACCCTAACTGTAACTTTAACATTTTGCTGCTTCTGTAGCCTCAGGCTGTTGTAAGGCTCAAATTTTCCTTTGGGGACCACCTGGCACCTAGCAGGTACGCCACAGTTTTTTTTTTAAATGACTCCGACCGTTATTACCACAAAGGGTGACCCAGTACTTTTCCCAAATATTGCAGCAAGTTGCTGCTGGCCTCTGTCCCAGAGACAATGCACTCGTGTTTGGTGCCCTTTCATTAGAAAAAAAAAAATGCTTGGGTTTAACAGCCATGGGGCTGGTGGGTTTGCTGTCGAGTTGGCAGCTCTGGTCACTTTGGCCAGCTGTCTTCCTTGCTAAATGCGCCTTCAATGCACAGCTATGGAATATTCTGTCTGGAAGGAAATTCTGAGTGGTCACTGAACTCAGACAAGTAAAGTGACTTCTCCAAGGTCATAGGGATTTTAGTGCCAGAGAAGGGACCAGAACCCAGGGCCCTCACCTCTAAGGCCAGGGGCCTTTCTACAGGATGCTGCAGGGAGTGTTTGGAGACATTTGTGGGTGCAAAGGTACCTCACATTCTTGAGCCCCGAGGAAGAAATATTTGTCACCAAGTAGATGAGGAACTTCCTGGTTGGTACATAGCTGTTTATGGTTACAATATCTCTGACTTAATTCCAGTTGAGGGAAGTTAGGAAATTTTCCATTTAGTGAGTAGCATACGATATGCTTGTTTTAAGAGGATTTCAATTAAAGCACCCACATTCTTTATAGGTTATTCAGGCTAACCTGCTTTTTTTAGATGGAAAAGAAAACAAATAACAAATGGCATTTAACCCGGAAAACAATTCAGCGTCACAGTCTGCACAATTTTCTTTTCATTGTTAAATCACTGAATAAACTAAAATCTTAACGTCTTGCTTTAGGGAAAACACAGCAGGTTTTATACACATAAAAACATTCAC
>NW_011889029.1:378116-387563 GCF_000151845.1 Pteropus vampyrus | reverse complement strand
TTTAAATGTAGAAATGTGCCTTCTTATTCAAGCCAGAATTGCTTTTCGCTGGCCTGGAGGTTGTGACATAAACGTATGCCATTAACTAGTAAATCATACTTGGGTTTAAAACCATTTTGATTTATTCTTTCTCTACAAAATACGGTGTGGTCAAGTTCAGATCAAAGTTAACCTCTCTCCTTCTCTCTGTCTCTTGCCTTTCTCCCGTGTTCCAGAGGAAGCTCACCAGTGTGGGAAGGGCCTCCTCATCCACTGTCAGGCTGGGGTGTCTCGCTCGGCCACCATCGTCATCGCTTACCTGATGAAGCACACTTGGATGACCATGACTGACGCTTATAAATTTGTCAAAGGCAAACGACCAATTATTTCTCCGAACCTCAACTTCATGGGGCAGTTGCTAGAGTTTGAGGAAGACCTAAATAACGGTGTGACACCGCGAATCCTTACACCAAAGCTGATGGGCGTGGAGACAGTCGTGTGATGCCGTCTGCCTGGGAAGGATTCTTGTTCTCCATTCGGAGGCAAAGAGGAAGGAGAACGGATTCTTTCTTTCTTTTCTTCTTCTTCTTCTTTTTTTTTTTTTTTTAGATGGGGTAAAGTTTGTGAATGGAAACAAACTCATTTAAAAACTTTTTATTTTTAACAAGTGTGAGAAGAGTTTAACTTTTGATGCCCATTGAGATTTACTTCCCAAGAACTGAAAAATCAGGGAGGCTGAGGAAATCATTTTTTTTTTTAAAGCCAACAATAAACATATGACAAAACTGGCCTTTCTTCCCCTTTTCCCTTGAAGCTATTTGTAGAGTTTATGATGAAATAGTCTGTGCAGGACCATAGACCGAAGATACTACACTTTAAACCGATTAAAAAGAACCAAAAGTAAGTAGAAAAGACATTGAGTCGCGAAGACCTGCGGTCCGCCCGGGCTGTCCACACGGAGAGCAGAAACCTGACCACACCAAGCCCTGTCGTGTTCCCGGCTGCAGAGAGAGGATCAGGGCTAAATGGTCTCAGATGTTTCACGTTCTCGAGAGAGACAACGGATACTGTTGATTTTGTGTGTTTTTACTCTGAATTATTACATTTTTTTTCCCCTCTCTGGGTTTAAGAGATTTTTTTTTTTTTTTTTTTTTTGAAATAGCAAGGTACCGACCATTCTACCACATGCCTTCGCGGGCTTCTTACAATAATCTGGTGTTTTGGGCGTGCAAGCGAGTTAGAGCTGGCAGCCGAATGACAAACAGTGCCCATTTGCCAGCTTGGAGCTAGAAAGGAATTAAAACCAGTTACTTTTCCTTCCCGCCTTTTTCCTTTGTTTATTTTTTTGGGGGTGGGGGGGAGATTTGATTCTGGTTACAGTACCATAAACCTTGTTACATATGTATATCAGAATGTAAAAAAAAGACAAAAATTTATTTAAAAATATTTTTCGCAAAAAAAAAAAAAAAAAAGTATATCAGAATGTAAAAAAAAGACAAAAATTTATTTAAAAATATTTTTCGCAAAAAAAAAAACAAAAACAAAAACAAAAACTGGGTGTGTTTCTGTTGATTGTGTAAAAATTTATTTTCATTATATAAATGAAACTCATCTTGGGACGTGTCTTTTTTCCTTCTCTTTTCCTTAATTCTGGTTCAAGCATCTCTTCCCTGTGGTAACTTATTTCTAACCGGGGAAAGGGAGCAGCAGAGGGAACGGCTCCAGTCTCCGTCTGCTCAGTCATCAGGCCCTCTGTCCTCACAGCTCCGCCATCTGCTTCTGCACATTGCAATTCCTCTTAGGGAGGAGAAGCTTCAGGGGAAGTCACGGGAGAGGGGTCAGGGGTCTTCACACCAGCCTTCGAGCTTCGGTGATCAGTCAGGTCACCGCCAGATTGACTGGTTAGGATTCCACGATCTCCTCAGTGGCTAGCTGATAAATATTTGTAACCATCTGCCATTTCGGGCTCTCGACGGTCACCCCCACCTCTCCACTGTCAATCGCGCACTTGATATGTTTAGTAACACTCACCATGTAGTGGGGACTGCAGCAAATTGCTGTCACTTACTCTTTTGCCCTCAAACTGAAGTCAACTTCATTGGCGCGGCTTCTCTGCCCCACCTGGATAATGCGTGGCTGGTATTCGGTGGGTGACATCAGTCCACGGATGACGGGCTGGGAGTGGGGGCGGAACACAGTCCAAACGTTTTCTACCTTTTATGAAAATAGATGTCTAGAGAGGCTTGGCCGAAGGGCGTATTCACGGCCTACGGGGAGAATAAAAGAGTTAAAAATCTGGCATGTCCAATTCTGTATGATGACGTTTGATACTGTTTTGTGACGTTTGCTTACAAATGTTACAATGGAATATATGTATCTATTTTTTTACAATGGAATATTTTTGACGTTTATTTTTTTTAAAATACCTTTTCTATTAGTGACTTAACTTTTTCTCTTATTAGAAGGTGGAGAGTGAATTTAACAGGAATTAACAGAGCTGTTTTGAATTATTCGAGTTTACTACAAAGTGTTAATCAAGTGAAAAGTAAATTTCTTATGGTGCTTTCTATTCTCTAGATGAATAATTGGTGGTAGAGCATATTTAAGAAGTCAGGTTGATATAAAATTAGTGATTTAAAATACGCGGTGATTTCTGAGACATTCGTCCAAATGTTAAATTTCTGATAGAGTGTAAGCTTTTCCTTCCTTCCTTCCTTCCTTCCTTCCTTCCTTCCTTCCTTCCTTCCTTCCTTCCTTCCTTCCTTCCTTCCTTCCTTCCTTCCTTGTCTTTTGACAAATCAATTCAGTTTTTCTTTAGTTACATAAAAATGATATATGTTCTTAAATTTTATGATTTTGAGAGAAAGAATCCTGCTGGCCAGCGTGCCAAGAATTCGAATGTGCTTTGAGTCACTTAGCCCCCGTTTCTTCATGAGGAATGTTAACCACTTCATGAAAATGGTGTGGATTAACCAAGCCAGTGCTCTGGAAAGCAGAACCTCCCCTCCCCCCAGGTTCCTGGGCCTCCCTCGGAGCCTCAGGGCTGAGCTGAGAAATACTTGAGTATTATCTTCCTGAGAAAACAGTCTCTGCCCAATGCACGTCTCATTCTCAGAGCCTAGCAAAGCTCGTTCATGCCAAATGAACTTAATGATTTCAGAGAACGAATCTGCAATATATCGAATGGGGGTGGGGGTGGGGGTGGGAAACAGATACCGAAGACATTATTACCTTACGTTGGATAAAACGGATACCGAAGACATTGTTACCTTATGTTGGATAAAACAGTAGCTCCAGCTTCTCTATGCAGATTTAGTTCAACAGTCGATACCTTCCCAATGAATGGGTGTTAAGCGAGGCAGAGTTCACATTTCTTGCCGAGCTTGTGCTCGCTGATTTTGGACAAGGAGGGACGGGCAGTAGGTAGAGCAGGGAAGGGGACAGGTGGAGGACATGTACAAAGGAAGAACCGAAAGAAGAAACATGCACAGCCCAGCAATCACATGTCGACAGAAAATGAGGAAAGGTGACCTGAAAGGGGAATAAAATATGGGAAACAGGAGAAAATGGGAGTTTATAGTAAAACAAACAAACAAAAAAGAAAATGATCAGAGTCGAGAAAGAAGTTGCCTGTGACCGAGAGCTAAGATAGAACGCTCGCAAACTGCTCTAACGGGACCTTCTGGGAGGCAGGGAGTCTGGTGACCTGAAGTGAACAGATACCAAGCGATGTGTCTGTCACCCTGCGCGTGACGGGCTCTTCTCAGTCAGCCCCAGCGTGTTGCACTGATGTTTTATTGCCAGTCTCAGGAACTATGGGTTAAAGTTCAAGGCCGTTGTTACATATGGATGTGGCTGGAAGAGAGGATCAAAACGACTAGTATTTAGAAAAATCATCCAAAATTAAACCCGTCTGTAGAAGACATCCAGCCTCTACGGAGGTGGGGGACCACAAATGTCAATGCTGCTCATGGTTCCCGATTTTCTCCTCTGTGACAACCCTTGTCAACGCTGAGGGAGGACATCCGGACGGAGCTTCGGGAGGCGTCGCCATCACAGCCACTGCCCTAGGTCAGGCTGAGACGCCAGGTCAGTGAAAATGTGGCAGATTAGATAGCACCCCGTGCCCCGTTTGGGGTGCGATGCTGGCTGTTCCCCTCTGCTTTCCAAATCTCACACGAATTTCTCTTGAGGCTAATTGACCTTCATCTCGTGTGACACGCAGAAGGGAACGTTGCAAAATGCAGATTCCGATTTAGCTAAATGGATACCGTACCAAACCACCGCGGTCTGGGCAGGCCAACTTGGCATCCATTTACACGTCTTTGAACCGTGCATGGCTTCCAGACAGAGACAGTAGAAAATGATGTTTACATCTCATAATATGCAACTATCGCTTCTACAGTTGAAAACACATCCACCCTGTCTCCAAAAGAGGCTACATAGCCCCGTGGGTTACTTTACCCATTCTGGCGTGATGTTCATTTCTCCTTGGGTTGAGATCCACTCTCTCTTCGATAGCCTGTAATTGAAATACTGAAATAGAAGAATATTGTCCTTTGAAATGTATTCACTACATAGACGTTTTTGAAATTTTAAAACCGGAGGCTGGAAATAAGGTTTTTGCAGATCTAATCAAGTCTTAAAGAGGTCATATCGGATTAGGGTGGGCCCTTATCCAATTACTGGTGTCCTTATAAAAAGAGGAAAACTTGGACACACACGAACAATGAATGCCCTAAGATGAGGGGGGCAGAGGTTGAAGTGATTGATGCATCATCCACGAGCCAGGGAGCATCAAAGGTTGCTGGTTCGCACCAGAAGGTAGGAGGGAGGCAGGGAGCAGATTCTCAGAGCCTCCAAAAGGAAGGCTCACCACCTCGATTTGGAATTTCTAGCCTCCAGACTGTAAGAGAATAACTACATTTCTGTTGTTTTAAGCTACCCTGTTTGTGGGACATGCACGTCTAAGAGGACGTGTCCTTTGTCCCGACATACTTCCTGCTCCTCTGGCACAGGAGCCAGCCAGTTTCTCCTTGACGATCACAGTCTTCCCAGTTGGAAGAGTAACCCCATTGGAAGAGTAACCCTGTTCTTTGCCTGTTGGTTCTTTAGCATGAGAATCCCGAAGTGGCCAACGGGCAGCATCAACTTCCAGGTTAAGGTAGCCGTTGCTCTGTCTGCTGGCACAAGCATCTCTCTCCCTTGGGAACGAAGCCTTCTAGATGGTACCCCAAAGATCTTTTCTCCTGTCTTTAGCTAACTTAAATCTGTCTTTGCTTGTTTTGGATGGTAGGGAGAAAAATCACTAATCGGAAACAGTAGGGGGGATGATGTCAGGATTAGCGATAGAATAGCAGGAAAATAATAATTACTATAATTATAATGCTCTGCATTTAAATGGCACTTTCTTTCCAAAGATCTGATGACACTTTTCTAAATATGGCTTTTGAATTCGAAAGCATTTCTTGAAGAAGACAGAGTAAAATATAATTATTTCAAGTTTTACTCTGAAATATAATTTAATTCATACAAAGCAGATTTACTGGAAATCGAATTGACATACACATGAAGGTTTCGATGGCATATTTTTTGACAAAGGATGTCCCAGGGTATGGGTCTTAGAGGAAAGAATTAAACATCACTGCTAACGCATTTCCTTGTCATGGATAGGGAAAAGAGGCTAAAATTATCAGGTAGCAGATTGAATGAAAATTATCAGGTAAAAGATTGAATAAAAGGCAAAAATGGACATCTCCCTACTTCTAATCTCCTGCCAGAGGTATTTTAAATGGCACGGCCCCAGGGATTCAGCCAATGATGAAACATTTTGCTCCTGGCAAAGCAAGAGAAGCTAGAAAGTTTCTTGTAAGATGGCAGACATATAGAAAGAAAGAAATCCGAAGAAATATCTAAGCTGGAGAGCAGGTAAGAGGTGCGCAGGAGGGAAGGTACAGCCTACAGTTTTTTTCCTTCAGTCTTTGGACCACTGCAGAGTTTATAAATGGCCTTGAGGGCGTCTGTGAACCCTCAGCACCCATAAAGGACATTCCTAATGATGGGGGTGGCTACCCCTTACATTCGATTTTACAACGGTCTCAACCCAATGGACTAAGAACTGCCGGCCTACAGAGATGCCTTGAGGACACTGACTTGACATTGCTCTGAGAAGTAAGCCCCAAACAGCACCAGCTTCTACATAGTCGGATCTTGTCTAGCCCTCCAGCCTCAGCTGAAAGGCAGCAGAAAGTAGTGATAACATGGCAGACTCTGGAGAAAGAGAGTCTAGCTCCAGCCCCGTCCCCCGCTCACCCTGCGGTTGTACGACCCTGAGCAAGTTCCTTCATCACTTAACCCTTCTGCAGCTCAGTTTCCTTATGTCTAATATGGGGGACGATAGTAGTATCTATGTCACCTGGTTTGGGGGCAAACTACGTGCCACCACGGTTGTCTTCTGTGACTTCAAAAACCATGTTCCTTCCCACTTCGGGGTCTTTGCCCAAGGTATTCTTTCCGCCTGGAAAGTATTTTGCACCATCTTTTTTTTTTTAACTTTAAAAAATGTTTATTTTATTAGTTTCTAGTATATAATGCGTAGGTTAGACATTTATAGAGTTTCTAAAACGATCCCCCCGATGGCTCTCTCTGTCCTCGGACGCTCCGCCCGGCCATCACATCACTGCTGACTGCGTCCCCCGTGCCGTGCTCCCCATCCCCCGACCATCTATCAACTACTAACTTGAACTTCTTTAACCCTTCACCCCGTTCTCCCAGCCTCCCAGACCCTCTCCTCTCTGGCCGTCACCAGATTGTCCTCTATATTTGTGAGTCTGGTTTTGATTAGTTTGGTTTTTGTGTTTTTTTTTTTTCCTTGGTTCCTTAGATTATGTGTATATAAGTGAAATCATACGGTATTTATCTTTCTGAGTGACCTATTTACTCAGCATTAAGACCCTCGAGGTCCATCCATTCTTGCCTTAAGTCATTGCTGCGGCTGATCCCGCAGGTCTCAGCTTAGATGTCACAGGGAAAGCTCTGACGCCCTCAGTCCCTCTTTATTATGCTCCGAGTGCCCCAGCAGTGTGCCGGAGTTGGTCTCGCTGGCTAAAGGGAGCTGACTGTTAAATACTCTGGAATTTTGTAAGCTGGCAACTGCTGGTAGCTTGAAATCAAGCATAGTAGGAGTATGCACATCGTGAAAATCAGCAAATGCTTCATATTAGGACTTTTTCTTTTTTTTAAGTTGGTTTACTAACAACCACTGTATGTAGCATGCTGTATATTTTCCCTGTCGTGGTTTTAATTATACGATTATTTCTCTGATTGTTTCTTTGAGGTCTGCGTGGGCTCTGTGAGGCAAGAACTCTATCTGCCTATTCGTCGTTATACTTGTGGTACTTAATACAGAGTCTGGCCTGAGGCTTAACTCTGTTAAAGAAATAGATCAACGAAGAAGGCAGTCTGGCAAGTGGCACTTCTGCCGCTTCCTTGGGCAGGAGGAGAATTGCTCAGAAATTAAGGAAGTAGAATCAGTGTTGACATCATCCTTCTGATACTCCTTTCCCTGTGTCATGTGATGCCGGAGGGGACATACGTGGTATAGCTCTTGCTATGGGGCCCTTAGAAGTTCCTGACAACCACAGGGCTCGGATGACCACGCGGGGCGAAAAAACATCCACCATTTTTTTTAACCTCCTCTCTGATCATCTGGAGAAGCTTGGTAATCGAGCTATAGCTCCCAGAGAGGCTGCCGCGCGTGCCCCTTTGCTGCTCACATCGGCAGCTTCGGTGACACGAGGTGGCTGTAAAATGCCTGAGGAGCAGTGCTCCAGGGTGGCGCTTTGCCCGTCACCCCTTGGTACTTTGCAGCCGAGAGAGGGTGTCACCGGGTGATTTGGATTATCTGAAGCCCATGAGTTGGGAAATTTAAAAAACTCAAAACGGATGGCCCACATGGCTTATCAGAGGTGGAAAAGCTGGGCTTGTCTCGACAGCTGAGCCGTGGTGGCCTAAGTACCTGCCCCCTGTGTCTCTGTGCCTTCCAGCCCTGAGAGTGGCCTTCATGGCCAGCAAGCCCCCCAGAGCCCCTGGAAAGTCAGCAATTTCCTTTCCTGTCCGAGGCCGTTGGCCTCTGCTGAGGCCAGCTTTTGCTAGACATTGACCCCTGTGGATCTGCCCCGTGTGGCCCGCTGTCACGCAGAGGCGTCGCCACGCCAGGCAGACTGGGCGTGGAGGAAAAGCAGATTCGGCAGAGACAAGGCGGCCGCTACAGGATACACCAAGCCACGGCCCCATCCCAAGTATGCCAGAATGAGCTGCGTAGGTGAGTGGAGAATGAGCCTCTATCATACTCGGTAACCACAAACGCAACTGAATATCCTAAGTCCATCGGGAGACAGGCCTTCCCAGTCTAGAACCACCCAATCCTCGTCCCTCATCAGGCTTTTTGGACGGACAGGACTTGGCTCAGAAACTCACCTGCAGACCCTCGAATGCACACACCTCAGGGCGATGCCCAGAGATCAAGCTGCAGACAATCAAGGGCTTCTAGACTGAATATCCTATCCTGAGAGCGTGAGAAGTCGTGAAATTCTGTGATCATCAGACGTTAGGAAACTCAAGCAAACAAACAAACAGCTCGTCGTGGATGCAGCAGCCAAATGACCTCACGGCCTCCTCAAACTAGCTGAGCTCACCTGGACAGCCTCCGTCACCGCCCTCCCAGATGGCCAGCGGGGAGCCTCCTAGAGGCTATTTCTCAAGCTTTAATGCTTGTCAAAAGGCAGCTTCTTAAAGGTAATTTTCTTTTAAAAAAAAAAAGGCAGGTTCTGATTGGGGACATCGGGGGTCCGAGGTGGTGAATTTCTTGCACTGTCTCAGGACCGCAAAAGCGGCTGACCTAAGGACCACACCTTGACTGGCAGGCCTGGAGGACACTGCACAGAGGGGTGATGACCATGGGGACAAGTGGCCACAGGTGCTCAGGATGGCTCTGTGGGACCTGCTGGGAGCTCTGCCAGCGGATCCAATTTTACTCTCTCTACCAATTTGTAGAAAATAGAGATGCTAATAAAATCTGTGCAATGGAGATGATAATACCCGCTTTTTTCCCCCTCAGCCTCTCAGCAATATCATGAGAAAAAAAACTTAATTTTTTTTTAAGTTGTTCAAATATAAGGTTCACAGATACACTGTACTCCCGTCATCCCCTTGGTCCTAAGCTGAGCTGTCCTTTTTAATGGGCTGGTGGCAAACCTGTGGCTTGGCTAACCAGAGTCCATAAATGTTAGGATGCTTACTGGGGCTAATGTGGTTTTTCACCCCTGGACTGTGTCTGACAGCCCACCTATGGCTGAAAGGCCAGGGTGTCTTAGCTTTAGTTAAGCGACACCAAAATCCTCCGGGTTGAAGCTAAATGCCCCCTTTACCTCTCTCGACGTGCCAGCTGAGGGCACAGTGTATCCTCAG
>NW_011889029.1:372542-377008 GCF_000151845.1 Pteropus vampyrus | reverse complement strand
GTCCTCCCTGGGAAAACGGCTCAGAAATGTTCGTCATCCCAAGAAGCCTGAACACCTGCCGTCTGAGAAATGACAGGCCCACCGTCCCGTGTCCTAACCGTCACTGGCCTCTCTGCCAGGTCGTGCCAGGCGCGGTCTCTGTTTAAGTCCCTACAGACTTCGGTAATCATTGCTATTCACAGGCAAGTCCTCGTTTTAGTGCACAGAGGGTGAAGAAGGATTAAATCCATTACAGGTATTGCTGAGGATCCAACTTTACACCATGAGACCACGTTCAGACTTATCACGCATCACGAGAGAACAGAAGGGTGACGTGTAATCGCGCATGTGTTACCGATGTCTGGAGGTGAGTTCCCAGTCCTTAGAGGAAACAAGAGACTGCGTCATCTGTGTCACTTTACTCATCCCAATTTCTAGACAGCCATCTAGAGAAGCGGGTACGGGTGGGCCTCACATTCTCCAGATGGAGAAAGTGAGGCCCAGACAGGTGTGCATTCCAGATCTTTAAAAAAAAAAGGGGTATATGAGTCCCCTCCTCTTCAGAAAAGCCTGTGCTCATCCACAGTTTTAATTATAAATATAATATAGGCTCATCAAACATCATTTTGAAAATAGAAAAAATAAAAAGAAAAATTGGGATGTTAAAAATAAAAATCCCTTTTATGTCCAGTGGAAATATTTTGGTTTATTTCCTAACATGTGGTTTATTTCCAAATATTTTGGTTTATTTTCTAGGCATCATTTACATAGCTGTCATTGTGCCGTATGTACAATTATATAATTATTCTTATTGCTTAGCATGACATCGAAAGTATTTTGCAAGTTATGTCTTAGTCTTACCGATCATGTTTAAGAATCGTATCATCTGCCATCTTGTGAACGTATGCTATGTTTTATAAAATACGATGCATTTTGAATAAAAATGTTCCTGTTTTTTCTGCAACTACGAACATCCCCAACGTCATCCGTCGAATTAAAAGACGATATGTCTGTACCTAGCTCCATCCTGCCCTTCCCTCTGGCCGCACGGCCGTCTCATTCTTCTCCACAAACCCACGTTTCTACATCCTTCAAGTCACTTGTCTTTGCTACGCTGACCGTACGCCAGACCCCCTCGGCTCCCATCGACAGAGCTGCTGTCCTGTTATCTGGCGTGTGTTCGTGGGCGGTTTTGCTTGCTTGTCATTTTGCCAGGTCCTTCCCCGCCTAAATGCTTACTGTAAAATTAAAGATTAGTAATTTCTGTGGAAGGAGAAAGAAGGGGCAGGAATAAGGAAGTGAGGGGCCGTGAACTAACGCTGCGTTTACATCCCCTGCTCGACTAAGTTATAGTGTTTCTTATGCACTGATGACTAATACCAATTTCGTTTCACATTATGTTACCGGTTCCTATTACACTTCTAGCTTAGAAGTGATCTTATTTATTATGCCACAGTGAACTTTTCTAGTCTGCTGCCTCGACTTTGAGGTACTATCTTAATGAGGAGATGCACTGTGGAAGTTTACAAATATAGAGTCTTTCTAATGGGGCACGTAATGGGCATTTCAGCCAGGACTTTATCCTAGAGCGAGTAATGTAACCCACGTTTCTTGCTTCTGAGACTTTCTGAGATGGTACGTTAATCCTTGAAATATTATTTTCCCTTGGGCATTTTCTCCTTTTATCTGAGGCTTTCTGCCTACGAAAAAGTCACTTTTAAAAAGGCCAGCAGCCAGTTGAAAACATACCTCTGAAACCTTGTGAGATAGCATGGTTTTCTTAAGGAGAAACCACTGGATCCAACTGGCAGAAACAGAGAAAGCACTGTTCCTTCACATTAAAGGATAATTCTATCGACTCTCTTGCTTTAGGTCATATGTTTTGAGGGTTTTTTTTTTTCTTTCTATTTTTAACCAACTTATGACATCTTAGACTGGGAAATAAAGAAAGGAGAGGAGATTGAGGAGAAGGTTACCCTTATGGTTCCTCTGTTAGTGACATGAATTAATCGTCACGTACTGAGCAAGCTTCCTGCTCTCGGGCCTTCCCGTCCAAGCTCCTTGGGCTAAACACCCAAAGTCTGAGCCGCCTTGGGCCAAGCTTACCGAGAGGCACGTACACCTGCACAAGCTAATCAGAATGTTTTGAGGTAATGTTTCAACATTACCTCAAAATTATTGTAATTCGGCCGAATGCTTCAACAGTTTATGTAAATAACTATCATTAGTATTATTTTTATACAGTCTAATCAAATTTTACATTTTCTCCTTTCTTGGGCTAGTTATCCAATATCCCTAATCAGTGCTCGTGTGGCCAAATTTGCCTAAATCTGTGTACATTTCAGTTCTCATTTTGTTCACATTCTCTCGCTGAACACCTCTGTCAGACGATGAATAATATTTACGCAAACACTTTCATCGTACCTGGTATTGACATCCAAATACATGCTTTTTTGTTGTTTAAATAAAAAATGAGTAAAGTAGGGTCAAAGGGGGTCTCGGAAGAGTTAGGGAGCCGATGATGAGATACACCGTGTTCAGACATTGGGCAATAAGAAACGCAGGCCTACGATCCATAAGAGAAACTGATGAGACAATGTCATAATTACTTTCGTGGTTTTTTTTTTTTTTTTCCCCATAGAAGCGTTTTCTGGACCAGCACGTCGGGAGGAAGAGCCCAAGAAGAGCAGCATACTCGGAACTGGACCACACAGATGCAAACATGAAAGTCCAGAAGGTGACATGGCAGAAGGGACCCAGAGTAGAGTTTGGTCAAGGAGAAAATCTCTATCTGTAGGGGCTCAGGCTTCAACGTGAATGAACCCTAAAAACATTATGTTAAGTGAAGGAGGCCAGACACAAAAGGCCGCACGGTTACATGATTCCGCTTCTGTGAAATATTCAGAAGAGGCGGGTTCACAGAGACAAAGGTTAATGGTCTCTGGGGTCTGGGTCTAACTAGCCTGGGGTTTCTTTCTGCGGTGATGAAAATGTTCTGAAATTAATTAGCGGCGAGGGCGCATGATTTGGTGACTGGACTAGAAACCGCTGAATTGCACATCTTAAAGGGGTGGATTTCGTGGTGTGCGAATGACCTCTCAATTTCTTAAAAGTTAGCATGCATCTTTTCTTCATCTGAACCCGAGAGCACTTACAAGCCACCCCTGCAGTGGTCATCTTACCAGATGCCCACACCAAACACCAGCCCCGTGATCTAAAGGAGGGGTCAAGGGGTCCTGTCCTTCCTTCACTGCTTAGTGGGAGGTTTCAGTGAGTACTCTCAGAAAGTACTTAGCGCGTACTGAGCTGGTCTTGGGGGCCGACAGTCTGCATTTGTCACCAGCTCCCAGGTGGATAATGTTGATCGACGTCCCTGTTTCTGAGCAGTAAGACTGATAAGAAAGACTCTACTTATCAGCGAGGGCTTCCTGGAGGAGGCGGTCAGACCAGGTTTTGAAGGCAGAAGGGACATAGATGGTTTAACAGGGCAGACGATGATATTCCAGAAGGAATAAAATGGTTGAAAGGTGGAAACACGCAAGGCAGATGCACACAGTAACAATTAGACTGACTCAGCAATGCTAGAAAGGCGAGGACACGTGGCAGAAAAACAAATAAAAAATTGATCGAGGAACTTCAGTGGCCCTCTTAGGACGTCTGGATGTGTCACACTCCACCAGCAATTCTGAGGCTATGTTTGCTGGGGCACCAATGGCATGTGAGCTATTCACAGGTAATCTGTCTGGCTGTGCAGTCAGATTAAGAGAGGGAATTCTGGAGTCCTACATTTATTTTTTTAACTTAATTTTGAAGATGCTTCTTTCTCTTCTCAAGGCAGAGTGCATGTTTCCCGCTCTCTTTTAAAAAGGGGTTCACGACACTAGGTATGCGTCTTTTCAAAGGGGCCAAATGCCGTGCCTTTTCTCTCTCTCTCTTTGAAATGGTGATTTCCAATCCTGACTGTACTTTCGAATGATCTAAGGAGCTTCTTAGAAAACATCACTGCCCAAGCTTCGTCTTTAGACATTCGGATTTCGTAGGCCTGAGGTGGGGCTTGGGAAGCAGAAGTTTTCACAAGCTGCCCACGTGATTCGCAGGTGCGGCCGCTGCTCATCCAGCAGCATCTCAGCTGACTCTGCCTCCGCTGGGGACACAGAGCGGTGTCCGCCCCGAGCTTCCACAGATTCCCCAGTCACAAGAGGCGTCCAAGAGTCAAAGGGTGACGTGGTCTCATCGACTCTTCATAAAGTGCTTGCTACGCCTGACCGACTTCCGTGAGGTGTGTTAGGGTGTGTTATATATTATACAGTGTGGTCAACAGTTGTCTCTGGGAGACAAAATGAGGCCAACTTCTCCATCTCTCCACTTGCACCTAAAACCAGTCTTGTCTTTTTTTTCTTTCTTTTTTCCCATGTGCCTGATGACCAGCTAGCTATCAAGTGCTTCAGAGATGGGAAAAAAAAAGAAAAAAATATATACTTTCTCTG
>NW_011889029.1:368226-372492 GCF_000151845.1 Pteropus vampyrus | reverse complement strand
TTATGTTAAGTGAAGGAGGCCAGACACAAAAGGCCGCACGGTTACATGATTCCGCTTCTGTGAAATATTCAGAAGAGGCGGGTTCACAGAGACAAAGGTTAATGGTCTCTGGGGTCTGGGTCTAACTAGCCTGGGGTTTCTTTCTGCGGTGATGAAAATGTTCTGAAATTAATTAGCGGCGAGGGCGCATGATTTGGTGACTGGACTAGAAACCGCTGAATTGCACATCTTAAAGGGGTGGATTTCGTGGTGTGCGAATGACCTCTCAATTTCTTAAAAGTTAGCATGCATCTTTTCTTCATCTGAACCCGAGAGCACTTACAAGCCACCCCTGCAGTGGTCATCTTACCAGATGCCCACACCAAACACCAGCCCCGTGATCTAAAGGAGGGGTCAAGGGGTCCTGTCCTTCCTTCACTGCTTAGTGGGAGGTTTCAGTGAGTACTCTCAGAAAGTACTTAGCGCGTACTGAGCTGGTCTTGGGGGCCGACAGTCTGCATTTGTCACCAGCTCCCAGGTGGATAATGTTGATCGACGTCCCTGTTTCTGAGCAGTAAGACTGATAAGAAAGACTCTACTTATCAGCGAGGGCTTCCTGGAGGAGGCGGTCAGACCAGGTTTTGAAGGCAGAAGGGACATAGATGGTTTAACAGGGCAGACGATGATATTCCAGAAGGAATAAAATGGTTGAAAGGTGGAAACACGCAAGGCAGATGCACACAGTAACAATTAGACTGACTCAGCAATGCTAGAAAGGCGAGGACACGTGGCAGAAAAACAAATAAAAAATTGATCGAGGAACTTCAGTGGCCCTCTTAGGACGTCTGGATGTGTCACACTCCACCAGCAATTCTGAGGCTATGTTTGCTGGGGCACCAATGGCATGTGAGCTATTCACAGGTAATCTGTCTGGCTGTGCAGTCAGATTAAGAGAGGGAATTCTGGAGTCCTACATTTATTTTTTTAACTTAATTTTGAAGATGCTTCTTTCTCTTCTCAAGGCAGAGTGCATGTTTCCCGCTCTCTTTTAAAAAGGGGTTCACGACACTAGGTATGCGTCTTTTCAAAGGGGCCAAATGCCGTGCCTTTTCTCTCTCTCTCTTTGAAATGGTGATTTCCAATCCTGACTGTACTTTCGAATGATCTAAGGAGCTTCTTAGAAAACATCACTGCCCAAGCTTCGTCTTTAGACATTCGGATTTCGTAGGCCTGAGGTGGGGCTTGGGAAGCAGAAGTTTTCACAAGCTGCCCACGTGATTCGCAGGTGCGGCCGCTGCTCATCCAGCAGCATCTCAGCTGACTCTGCCTCCGCTGGGGACACAGAGCGGTGTCCGCCCCGAGCTTCCACGGATTCCCCAGTCACAAGAGGCGTCCAAGAGTCAAAGGGTGACGTGGTCTCATCGACTCTTCATAAAGTGCTTGCTACGCCTGACCGACTTCCGTGAGGTGTGTTAGGGTGTGTTATATATTATACAGTGTGGTCAACAGTTGTCTCTGGGAGACAAAATGAGGCCAACTTCTCCATCTCTCCACTTGCACCTAAAACCAGTCTTGTCTTTTTTTTCTTTCTTTTTTCCCATGTGCCTGACGACCAGCTAGCTATCAAGTGCTTCAGAGATGGGAAAAAAAAAAGAAAAAAAAATATACTTTCTCTGATGTTCACGATTGGACCACATGTAGATTTCTGGTCAACACATGTGAACCAGTAATAATAACGATTCTAATTCAACTTGTTGATAAGTTAAAAATTCAGTCAGTCCAGCTGGTTATTCTGTCGGGGCAAATAGTTGGAGAAAATTTTTCACTTGTATTAAAGTAACTGAAGATTTTTGGACTTGGGTTTCGATAACTTGCTTATCTTTTTTTCTATCCGATTTAGGTTTGGTCTCTTCACAGTCTTTGGGGGTTATTGGAGAACATTTAGGCTGTGGAGTTTGAGGATTAATTTCAATAGTTGCTTGAACCCACTAGCAGAAAAAATCAAAAGTAGGAAGATACTAAAGAGAAAAAAATCAATTGAGGAGTGTTATATGGTGTCCCCCTCCTAACTCCCACAAACAGAGGAAACTCTTACAGAATAAGAAGAGTTAGGACAGTTCTCGCTGACTGAGTGACTGCTACGTGTCGGATGCGTCTTTTATGTCATCTTTCTTACTAATACATTATCTCTGAAGCAAGTACTGGAATCCATGTCATCGTCTGGGAAATCAAGTGTCAGACAATGTCAGTTTCTTGATCAAGGTCTCACAAGTGATGATCGGGGGAGTTGAGATTCATATCTATGTGCGTCTCCCTCTGAGGTTCTGACTTGTGCCCGTCCACCTATCCCAAAGGGTACACTAATTCATCTTAAAGAGAAAAAAAAAATGTCCACAGATAACTAGAAGATAACCAACTCATGGGCTATAAAAAGCATTGTTTTATCCAAGAATAATGCCTAGCGAAGTTAATGATTGTTGCTTTTCGATAGGATTACAAGAATCACGCACAGGGAGGTAGTGGCTGTAATAAATCTTTATATGAAAATGAGCTCCCTGTCATGCGTCATGTAATGCAATTCTTTCAATTGATCGAAATTGGCTTTTCAGCTTCTCCAGGAAGCTCTTCTTATTGACAGAATGAAAATCCAATTGCCTTAAGTGTCTTGCAGGACGCCAACTCCAGACTGTGCTTGCTGTTCCCAGGCAGGTCTCTCGTTCGCTTTCGGCCCTGGGGTTTGGGGAGAGAATTCCTCATCCGGGAGGGGAACCCCACATCGTCTCCGCTCCACTCCAGCCTGTGCCTGCGTCACACGCTCCTTCCTGAAGGCCGAAACCTCCATCTTCCCTTCCTCTCTGGACACTCCGCTCACACTGGCTTCGAGTTTCTTTTTCTCAATAAAGCCTTGCCCAAAAAGAATGCACCCCAAATATTCCATGTCGTTTCTTTGCCAAATTATTGAGGCGTGTATTGCTGGAATCACTCAGCCTGGCCTGTAGTCATTCGTTATCTTGTATTATTGTCCTCAGTGTCATAAATATTGGCTCTACAGTAAGACTTACAGGGTCTTAAGGGTGAACAGCCTTCAGGACCACGCTGAGCTTGAGGAAAGGTGTTAATTCAGTCCTATGACACCAGATATTGACTTGACTCGAATTCCTGCCTATTCAGACATAGATGAGGACCCGAGAGAGGCTGAAAATCTGAGGAAATCTACGCCTCTGTTACTAGCTAATCTGTGGTGGAGGGTTGGAGCCGGAGCACCCAGGGTCATCTTTTAGTTCTTTCTAGAACCTCATTAGCATCCCAAGTAGGCACAGGGTTTCAAGCCAGACCGTGCTCGTTTCCGGCCATTTCCAGAAGCTCTGGTTCACCTGTGGTACTCTCCATCTCTGTCAGGACCACAGTTCAGAATCCAGCAGCCTCTCAGCCTCATAAGCATCCAGGGGGAGAGCGGACCGAAGATTGCCAGCGCTCTCATCGTAAAAGGAGATGCCCTCTGAAGGAAAGAGAGCTGCACAATTTCTATCATGCTGTGGTGAGCGAAGAAATATAAGCACAGCTGGGCCACGGCCAGGAACAGGTGTATTATCCATCCTTAACTCAGTGAGATACAGTGCGGCTGAGGCATGCTTAGCGGGGCGTTGTCGCTTCGCAGGACTTCGCAGGACCTCTCTCCTCTCTCCTCATCGCTGGAATCAGGACAACTTTCTGCAAAGCGCAGGCCATCTTGAATTCTGGGGAGCAGCTAGCAGGCTATTTCTTAGAGGACTGTGCGAATCACATGTCATTTTGGGGATTAGCATTGCACTGTCTTAGAAGATTATGAATGGGAAATGCACTGTGGTGTAGTAGACATACTTGGCTTTGGTTTCAGCTTCTGTCACAAAATGGTTGTGTGGCCTTTGTCAGTTCGCCCTCCCTGTCTGAGAAGGAATCCTGCTCATTTCCACATGAACAGGGACATAGAAGTCAGTGAGGAAAACTTAAAGCCCTTCCGAACCACGGCTGTTTCCACTGGGTTCATTATTTGGGATGTGCCGGATGCATAATAGCTGCTCAACAAAAAGTTGCTGTTTGATTTGCTGATTGATTTTCTGGCTTTTAAACCCACTGGAATCCCGTAAACAGTAGGTGCTTCTCTCCTCGGAAGTAAGTCTGAAAAGGACCTGCCAAGTTTCAGAGCATCCTGTGGCCCACACCAAATCACAGAATGAGCATGGTTTTAGAGAGAACAGAACTTGGGCGCCCTGGGTTGGGTGCATAGGAAGTCCCACAGAGGGAGGC
>NW_011889029.1:365667-368176 GCF_000151845.1 Pteropus vampyrus | reverse complement strand
GTTGGAGCCGGAGCACCCAGGGTCATCTTTTAGTTCTTTCTAGAACCTCATTAGCATCCCAAGTAGGCACAGGGTTTCAAGCCAGACCGTGCTCGTTTCCGGCCATTTCCAGAAGCTCTGGTTCACCTGTGGTACTCTCCATCTCTGTCAGGACCACAGTTCAGAATCCAGCAGCCTCTCAGCCTCATAAGCATCCAGGGGGAGAGCGGACCGAAGATTGCCAGCGCTCTCATCGTAAAAGGAGATGCCCTCTGAAGGAAAGAGAGCTGCACAATTTCTATCATGCTGTGGTGAGCGAAGAAATATAAGCACAGCTGGGCCACGGCCAGGAACAGGTGTATTATCCATCCTTAACTCAGTGAGATACAGTGCGGCTGAGGCATGCTTAGCGGGGCGTTGTCGCTTCGCAGGACTTCGCAGGACCTCTCTCCTCTCTCCTCATCGCTGGAATCAGGACAACTTTCTGCAAAGCGCAGGCCATCTTGAATTCTGGGGAGCAGCTAGCAGGCTATTTCTTAGAGGACTGTGCGAATCACATGTCATTTTGGGGATTAGCATTGCACTGTCTTAGAAGATTATGAATGGGAAATGCACTGTGGTGTAGTAGACATACTTGGCTTTGGTTTCAGCTTCTGTCACAAAATGGTTGTGTGGCCTTTGTCAGTTCGCCCTCCCTGTCTGAGAAGGAATCCTGCTCATTTCCACATGAACAGGGACATAGAAGTCAGTGAGGAAAACTTAAAGCCCTTCCGAACCACGGCTGTTTCCACTGGGTTCATTATTTGGGATGTGCCGGATGCATAATAGCTGCTCAACAAAAAGTTGCTGTTTGATTTGCTGATTGATTTTCTGGCTTTTAAACCCACTGGAATCCCATAAACAGTAGGCGCTTCTCTCCTCGGAAGTAAGTCTGAAAAGGACCTGCCAAGTTTCAGAGCATCCTGTGGCCCACACCAAATCACAGAATGAGCATGGTTTTAGAGAGAACAGAACTTGGGCGCCCTGGGTTGGGTGCATAGGAATTCCCACAGAGGGAGGCGCAAGTCTCTGTGCCCTGGGGGACCCGGGCTGAGTTTGCTGAGAGAGTCTTCCTTCCTCCCATTCAGGCAGCGAGTTTGGAACTCATTTCCAACCCACTCCAATCACAGAAACAGGCTGGAAAGGACCAAATGAAATGAGGTAATCGAATCCACTCCAGCGCCAACAAAGGAAGCCATCCAAAACGCGAGAACAAAGAAAATACAGACCTCTGGCGTTGCCCAGCGTAAGGGCCGCAGTTCGAAAGGGGACCGATATTACTTTTAATAGATCTTGGTAAAGCTGCCGAGAGACCTCAGTCTCTCAGCTCTCCGTATTATTTATCGATGAGGCTGGTGTCCTCGCTGAATCACGAGTGCTTTATAGAATTACACAAGCTTTGGGTTGCAGGATGCAGCCCAGGAAAGAGAAGGCTTGGCTCTGGAGCGCTTTCTTATTCAGCTGTGTGGTTCTGTTGCATTTTCTCATGTCTTCATGTCTTCATCTGGAAAACTGAGAGATGCACACAGGCTTCTGTCACCTCCCTCTTTCTCAGAGCTATTGACTAGGCAGCCGTTGTCAGTGAGAAGATTCTTCACCTCTCAGATCTCATTATGAATTCCTTCACACAGTACTTGCTCGATGGTTTTTATTTGTAGTTCTTAAGTCCATGGACCTCCGGAAAGACAGACCCTAAGCATTCGTGAACTTGACCGTGACCCAGTCTGTGGCTGCGAGAGCGACTCAGATGTCTCTAATGGATACCACTTGGCCCACGAGCTGTCTTAAGCAGAGTAGTTGCATAATGTCAGAACTTGGGGTCTATTCTGGCTTTGTCGCCAGCTTGTTGTGAAGTCTGGAACAAGTTAATTTATTTATTTTTTCTCATCTATAAAATGAGAGGATTGGACTAGATACTTTTGATGTCCCCGCCAGCTCTGACAGTCTGTATTATAATAATGAAATTTGTGACATTGCTTCTTTTTCAAGAAGAAAAAAAAAAAAAATTTGGCTTTAAAGACACAGAAGACAAATGGTGTCTTACTTTCACTCCATTAAGAAAACCCCCTTGTTGCCAAATTAGTGACATGGTAAATTGGGGTTACAGTGTCCAGTGTCTCTCCCTGGCTGGCTCAAACTGGTAATCAATCCTGGCTCTGTGAAATAGATGATTCTCTTGAAAACAAAGCCACCACCAGTTATCTCAATAATAATGTAAATCTAGAAAAAAATAGAAGAATTTTTTTGCCTATCTTTGCTGTTAAATAAGCAAGATTTCCGTCTAAAGCAAAAGCAGGAATGTGTTTTATGAAATAGCTATTGCCTGTCTCTATGCCCAGCTGTCTTTCTGTCTGTATCTCTCCTACATCCGGTCATGTATCTTTAATTTTAGGTCAGAAAGACTGAAAATTCTCAGCTCAAAAAGTAAATTCTTAAATCTCGGATATTTATAACGCATATCTCAAATATTTCTTTTCTATTAATGCAAAAG
>NW_011889029.1:361348-365617 GCF_000151845.1 Pteropus vampyrus | reverse complement strand
TCAATTTAATCCCAGAGCCAAAGATTGAGCTGTGGTTTGTTTATTTGTTTTCATTTATTTGGTAGGAATAGGGAGAAGGCGTAACATCCTTGGCTTTTGTCAAATAAGACCTAAAATAAGATCCCACCAAATGATGGTGTTGTTCCATTTTATATAGATGAATAATAGGATTTTTTTTCCTCCCCAAAATCGAGTTGGGTGAGCTGATGCCCACAAAGCCATTGCTGGGAGGAAATGTTATATTACGTTTGCGATATTCTTTTAATTACTCGCTGTTGCATAGATGGGGGTGAAATTGTGGGGAGCGGAGACAAGCAGAGGTCAAGGTGACATGGAATACGGAGACAGTGCTGCCGAGGGAGGGACCCGAGGGAGCCCGGCTGTGTGGCGGAAAAACCACGTCACATGAAGATCAAAGGAGCACAGTCACATGCTGTTAGGCCGTGACTCTCACCTACGAGGCTCATGGACCTCTTTGCAAACCGGGCCCCGCCCCCAGTGGCTGCATTGAGGTCTTCGCAATGCTGAGCGTTCTGTAGGGCAGCACCGAAGCTGAGGAGATCACGTAATCATATTTGCAACTCAACAATACTGGTTCGATGATCAATAAGCTGTGTGGTGGGCACAGGGGAGAAATAGAGGGGTAAAATTGGAAGTCGGCAGTGCCCAGATGGCGTGATTCAGGTGGGCTGCACCATCCCTAAAGAGCTCTACCGCCAAGATCTCGGCACGATCTGCAGTGGCCCCGTCACTTCTGTTTTAAGGGTGTGACGTGTCCCTTGCCGAGTAGAAGCTCCTTTGCAAACTGAATCTTTCTCCAAGCGAGTTTAGATTCTTCTGTATTTTGTTAAGCTCTTCCTCTGGTTTGTAATGACTTCTTCTTTAGCCTCCCGGGGAACTCCTGCTTATCCCTGAAGACTCCCCTGCTCATCTTTTCCAGGTGACATCTAGCCAGTTCTTCACCGGCTCAACTAGGGTTCACGCATTTTTCTGCACACGCCTAATGATGTCTTTGAAGAACGTCGCCTTCTCAAGTATTGTTCTGTGGCTTATAACTACATAGCGTAGCGACTTTGGGCTAATAACGGGTATGCAGAACATCATCAAGCAATGGCTGCTGCCCTTCTACCCCGTGCTCCTGACTGCAATCTCCTCGTCACCTTTAGCGTTCTCAGTATAATTCAAAGGTGTGACAAAGAATGCTGGCGTTTCATCAGTATTTCTTATTTTATCATTGTTGTATTTTTTTTTCTCAATGGAAACATGTATAACTAGAACTTAAGCAGCTTCAGTTCAAAACCAGCAGGAAGTCAAGGTCAAATGGATAGTTGATGTTTTGACAGTACATCTGCACCATGCAGGTGTGAGGCATACCAGCTCTCATCGCTCTGAAATTTCTTCTGTCTGTTCCAAGGGATCTGGCAATTTCTCCTTTCTCCTGTATGTGCCCTACTGACCTGTTTCTATGTATTTCTGCATCCGGAATAACTTTATTTCATTGCCAAATTATAGAGAAAACTTTTGAAGACCTTTCACATGGCAGTTACCAACCATACTTGTATCTTAACTGAAGTAGTAAAAATATGAACACGTATGGTCCAGTTCGTGCAGTGACAGTCAAATCAGAGTGGCTTCCTGGCCACTGTGATGGTAAAATGCCCTTGATATTACAAGATAACTTTCTCAGAGATGTTAAAATCTAAGGAAAAATGTATGTTAGAATTCTTGAGATGTGGTGAAGACTTATAGAATACATCTAGAGCTTTTCTCAAAGGAAAATTCAGAGCTTAACCACTGACATAAAATAATAAAAAAGAGAGCAAAGTGACCTACTGAAGAAGTCTGAAAAATGTAAAAATATTAAACTTAAGGAACGCCAAAAGAAGAGACCGAAAAAGTTATATAAAGACATTAACAAATCAGAAACCCAAGGCAGTAAAATCTGATGATTTCGTATTTTTCGTTATTATTCCTGATGTATTTTCTGGGCGTCAAATAAGATCATCTGCAGAAAAGTATTCTCTCTCTCTTCAATATCTATGATTTATTTAGTTTGTTCTTGTTCAGTGGCATTGGCTAATATGACGTTGACTGTTGGTTTGTTACTTTACTAAGATTTTTTGTTCAAATCTGGAATAGATGTGGTGTTGAATCGGATGCCCCTTCCTTTCACCATTTCTCGAAATGGTCACATATTCGATCTAGTCATATAGCATTTATTATTAACTTCCTAATGTGGCAACATGCTTGAATTCATGGGCTTGACTGCATTTTGTGATTGTTTATTAATTTAGCAAAACACACCTGCATATTATATTATATTATTTAATTTATTATATTATAGTCATAAGATAAATACTCAACTTGAACAGAGTACATACCACATGCAACTCGTTCGTGTCCTGGGCGACTATGGTCCCAGGTTCTGAGTTTCTGCATTTCCCTAACGTTGACACTAACGGTCCCACAGCAGAGGCAATAATCCCATTTTGTAGTAAAATATATCATAAAGCTACAACAAGGAAGACGATAAAATGCCAGCAGGAGACTGGAATCGTAATAGAACAGTCTAGGAATAGAGCCAAATAAATATGAGAATTCAGTATGTGATTTTTTAAAAAAAAATGACTATCAAATTAGCAAGGTAAGGCTAGATTAAATGTTAATTTATCGTCCAAGCTAGTGACAGTTTCTGCTACTCTACACTTCTGCTCACCATCATCTACGGCACGGCTGGCAGTGGCTGGGCAGGGGCCACCAGGGACGTGGACATGTGCAGTGATGGAACAAGGCAGTCGGCCCCATCACAGGTAACTCAGGAAACACCTCTTTTGGAGTCATGATTTGACGATCTCTTGGAATATTTCTTTCTTTCTTTTTTTTTTTTTTTAATGGGAAATAGAATTTATAGATTATGGTCACTCGTCTGTTGTCTCAAGCAATTACCTCTATTCCTTCCCAGAAGATAAATTAGGTACTATTTTCGACAAGGGATAAAAATAGGTAATATCTGCAAAATCCCTTTGAAAAGTTTCTTTTATCTAGACTATTCGCTGTTTTGTAAGATTTCCATTATAGAATGTTTTTAAATCCTTACCTTTCAGACTTCAAATGAGAAAGAAAAAGTTGTGTCTGGCTGTCTCTGTACTGCAACTATTTTAAGTAAATTGATGGAAAAGGTCGGAACTCCTGTCGTGGTGGCGGGCACTTTGCCTCGGGTGGCGGTCACCTCTCTCTGTTATTTATCCCCAAAGTTAACTTGGACCGCCCCTGTCCTGGCGTCCTGTGCTGTTCAGACACTTGGTTCCCCTTCTGCAGGCAAAGGACAGGGACAGGAACAGGACAAGTGATACCAAGATATTTCCTGGCTCTGGAAATAAAGGGACGATAAGACCTTGTGGGCAGGTGTGTATTTGTTGGTACCGGAAATTCCTGTCATTGAAATGAAGACAATCGATGTAAGGTCCGTCCCAGAGAGAGAGGAGGCGTTATGCATTTTGGCTGCAGCTGCCTGCTCCAGAGTGGGGTGTGGGTAGGTTGTTGGTGGACGTGTGAGCCACCTGTCACCTAGTCTGCTGTCCTCTCAGGTCCCTGAGGATGAAAACACGCCCAAGTCTGGGGGGCTGGCAGGATGGTTGAGCCTTTATCTGCCCCGCTCCTTCCCCGAGTTCTCACACCTGCTTTTCCAGAGAAGGTCCACTGAGGCGGCTGCAAGGTGTTGGTTTCGGCGAGAGGTGATGTTTACAGTTATATTAGAATGGAATTCTGACCTGAACAGATTCCCTGGGGAAATGGTAGGAAAAGGAAACAAATTCCTTTTGGTCGTAGGTGACAGAGGAAGGAACACTTCGAGGAGAAGCTGCGTGGTCCAGTTTTCCAGAGGACAGTAATTCTCCATTAAAAACCCTGGTCATCGATTCTGTCTCAGAGAATGCAGACTCCGTCCTTGTCCCGCTGCGCTGTCAGATTGATTCCGGCCAAGGATTTGCTGTGTTTCCCTGTAAGAAGTCCCAGAAATGCGGGCTAAGGTAAGACGCAGGATGTTTGGGTGAGGCTGGTGGACCCGAACGCGTAGAATCGAGGGGACTCGCTCTCCAGTGCCATCTCGGCTTGGCCACTGGTCCTTGCCTAAACAGACACGTAAACCTGAAAGTCCCAGCGGTGTCCAAACACAATCATCGGTTCCTTGGGTAAACATCTCTTCTGGACAATTATAAACAAATTACTTCATGTGCAGCACACGAACCGCTGTGGTCTGAAGTTATATTG
>NW_011889029.1:348725-361298 GCF_000151845.1 Pteropus vampyrus | reverse complement strand
CACACCTGCTTTTCCAGAGAAGGTCCACTGAGGCGGCTGCAAGGTGTTGGTTTCGGCGAGAGGTGATGTTTACAGTTATATTAGAATGGAATTCTGACCTGAACAGATTCCCTGGGGAAATGGTAGGAAAAGGAAACAAATTCCTTTTGGTCGTAGGTGACAGAGGAAGGAACACTTCGAGGAGAAGCTGCGTGGTCCAGTTTTCCAGAGGACAGTAATTCTCCATTAAAAACCCTGGTCATCGATTCTGTCTCAGAGAATGCAGACTCCGTCCTTGTCCCGCTGCGCTGTCAGATTGATTCCGGCCAAGGATTTGCTGTGTTTCCCTGTAAGAAGTCCCAGAAATGCGGGCTAAGGTAAGACGCAGGATGTTTGGGTGAGGCTGGTGGACCCGAACGCGTAGAATCGAGGGGACTCGCTCTCCAGTGCCATCTCGGCTTGGCCACTGGTCCTTGCCTAAACAGACACGTAAACCTGAAAGTCCCAGCGGTGTCCAAACACAATCATCGGTTCCTTGGGTAAACATCTCTTCTGGACAATTATAAACAAATTACTTCATGTGCAGCACACGAACCGCTGTGGTCTGAAGTTATATTGCTTCTTTTTCCCTCTCTCCATTTTACCATCTCTCTCTCTCTGTCTCCCTCTTTTACACACACGCGCGCGCGCGCACACACACACACACACACACACACACACTTTATAAATGCCCGACAAACCATTTTGCTGTCTAAACTGCAAGAGTTTACAAAGATATTTCATCCGGGCATAGAGCGTAAGCACTTAAATGAACAGTCACCGAATTTCAAGTTTGTGAATCTTAGTTTCATGAAAGACATTTGGGATTATAAAAAACAAGTCACCCAACCTCCTGTAAGGTGTAGTTCCCGTTTCGTAGGCGTTAGGATTGTTGAGACTGAATAGATCAAAGCCAAGGAAATGGGAAGGTAGGCTACCTACGCTGTCTGGGGTGGAAGTCTGCCAAATCTGTCCCCTCCCTCTCCTCCACCGCCCCTCGGGGCTTTGTGGCCCTGCACTGTGCCTGGACCCTCCTCTCCATCCCATACCTTTGCATGGTTTGCTTTCCTACTTCATTCAGAGCTCTGCTGAAATGCCAGCTCCTCACCCAGCTTTAACGCGAATTCTCCTGAGTCAGTTTAGCATTAAGTCCTCATCTTCAGTACCTGACCCCCCTCTACGTCTGATCAAGCCCCCCATCCCCCACTCTGGACATCTTATGGCCCTTCTGCTCTCGGCAAGAATCCCGTAAGCCCGCCTAGCAAGAACCGCCTTGGCCTTGATCTCCTCAGTGATGTTCTCTCTGACATCTGTCCTGCTGCTCGGGCCTCAGTCCCCACGTGCCCCATGCTTGGAGCTGAGCCTACCTCGTGCCCGTCCTGCAAAGCCCATTGCGGTAGTGCTTCTTGAATGAAGTCTTTCTTAGCATCTTTAACAAGTGTCGTGAAAAAATTTTCTTTAACGGTTCCTCTCTTCCACCCTTTTCTCTATTTCTAGCTATAAGTGCCCTCTTCCCCCAACCCCTGACTCACTCAAGCTGGCAAACCTATGCCTAAGAGCCTTAAAAATGTATCCATGTGATACTTGGACCCTCTGCAAGTCTGATCATCTCTTACATATTCAGAATCCTGCCCTCAGGCTATGCATTGCCAATAGAAACAGGATAACTTACAAGGGAGCCTTGCTTTATGACATCTCTCTCTCTCTCTCTCTCTCTCTCTCTCTCTCTCTCTCTCTCTCTCTCTCACACACACACACACACACACACACACACACACACACACACACACTTTCTTCAGGAGCTATGTTCCCAGAACAGTGATCATTAATATTATCAGTAATAGGCGAAAATAATTTTAAATGCACTCAAGTGCTGCTGCGTTCGGGGACCTAATAAACAGTGTCTGTCTCAGGGGACCCAGTGAACACATCCTTTCCCTGCTCTGCTTACGAACAACTAACTGGACAGAGAAAGGAGTGTGAAGTAGAAGCCGAAATATCATCTTTACTGCCAAGAGACGGGACGGGCAGGCGTGGTTTTAGAGTTTTGGCCGAGCAGCCTTTCTCGTATTGGACCCCGGAATTAGGCAAAGGTGCTCACCTGTCAGAGCTGACCCTGGCCTTCTCGGGCCGGTTTGGGGGATGTCAGTGTGGGTACAGATAGATCTACTCCCGAGAGCAGAGTCGAGGCCCTTTCTTCTTTATCAGCTGACCAATCAGCCACCCGCCCCACTTCTGCGGGGCCCAGTGAGTACAGGATAGAAAAGATGCGAAGCATGGGATTTAAAAAAGCGTCTTCCTTCTAAGATCAGGGTCCACTCTTTTGAAGAAGACACAAAGTGAATATTTTGGTCCCCTAATCAGTTAGGTGCATAAACCATTCGACTCAGTAGCTTGGCAGACACAGTCCAACTCTGTCAGACTCATTTTCTTCATTCACGAAATGAAAGGATTCGTAATATCTAATGTCCCTTTAATTGCTAATATACTGTGAATACTTCTCCCCACTGGAAAATGGCATTTTATTGTTAAAACTCTACCTTGAAGACACTATCTAGAAGGAAGAAATGACAAAACAAAACAAAACAAACTAACAAACGAAACAAAAGCGAAGACAGAGGACAAACTGATGGTTGCCTTAGGGGACGGGGGGAGGCTGAGAAAGTAAAGGAGACAATAGTCGATCATATTGCGATAAGTTTGTGGGCGGCAGGGTTACTAGACATAGTGAGACGATCGCATGGTACAGTATATAAATGCTGAGTCACCATACTGTACACCTGAAACTAATATAATATTTATACCCACTATACTTAAATAAAAAGAAAGAAAGCAAAGACGTGTTTTATAAACAAGTGCGTTCGCCCACACTTTCTCTGTTCGTAGAGGTGGGAGGGCTGGACTGGGGACGTCTGTTCATCTCGGGAATTACATCTAAAACAAGGTCATTACCAGGAAAGCACAGCACATATCAGAGCATTGCCCGCTTTCCAGGTTTGGCACGCAAAAGAGGTTGAATAAAATAAGTCCGCGTTTAGTTTCCCATTCGACGGCACCGACAGCTTCTCTTTTATCGACTACTAAACCTTATCCCAAAGCTAAACCAAACTGATGGGGTTTTCTGTTGTTATTTTGTTTGAAAGAGAAGATCTGGCTCCTTTTCAAATACTTGAGTTCGGTCCAAGTGCGAACGAGAAATAAAACAATTGAAAGTCAAACAGGAGGGGGAGGAAGGGGAGGGAAACGCATCCGAGGTCTAGAAACTGGGCCGGGCCCTGGATGAAGGACGCCATGCTGGTGGAAGAGGGAGCGTGTACTGTCGTGACCTGACATATTCACTTGCACAGTTGTCGGAGGCTTTCGCGAAAGTCAGGTTTAAATATTTAAGTGACACGGAGCACATCCTGTCAGAAACAGACCTAACAGGACAGCTGCATTTACACGTCTCACGTCTGCAAGAACCCTATCAGGGGCTTCGCACATTCTTAAAATTGTCTACATAAGGTGGGATTAGTCCCCTCATTCACGGAGGAGATATGAGGGTTAGGAGAGCCTTGTCCATCGTTCAAGGTCACATAACGGATAAGAGATAGACCTAGTCCTTGACCCTAGGTTCGTCTTGCTCAAAAATGTGTGCTCTCAACCTCAAAGCTAAACCATACATACAAGCAGCAACAGGAAAGAGAGGACCTTACTTCGTTTCACGCTCTCTGATGCTCGGCGTCCGCTCCATAGCAACGGTTACCATGTGCATCTTGCTTCCCTTTGTGTCTCCTGTGCTCAGCACAGCGCCTAACACATAGTAGGCCCTCGACAAGTTTTTGTCGAACGGTGCATTACGTGTTTACAAAGTCTCTCTCCTTTGCTCGTGCTCTCTCATCCTATGACCAACAATTCAGGAAATAAAGTCGAAAGTAGGGATCGGAAACCATCATGTTACTATGTTTCCTGTTCATCTGGAATTTATGCCAGACCCCCTTCCCCCAGCTATTACTATTTGTGACATTTCCCCCACCCCCAAATTGGACTGAAATGTAGATGTGAGAACATTCGGATCTGTAGAGAATTTTTATAAGCATTTATCTGAGTCAAACGGAGGATACGCCTGGAAGCTAGATCTCAACAGAATGAGAAAAATGCTCCCAAGAAATGACAGTTTGCGGTTTTCTTCTCTGCAGTTGAGTGAGGAAGATGATCGGATTGCAGGATGGGTGAGATCGTGTGTCCCCCCGAGGGTGGTCACTGTGTAGAAGAAGGGGTCCGAGCAGGGGCCTTAGACGATGCACAAAAAAAAATGCACGACACTGACTTGAGGTAAAGATGAACTTTTTACTACAGATGTTATATGCTTGGGGCGTGGCCACCCACTGTGACCTGCTCAGCTAGGGATTTATGATCGGATCGCCCTCTGAGGTTACTTTCCATTGAATCCCCTGTTATCCACAGAAGTATAACAGAGAAAAGTGAGAACATCATAAATTATTGTTTGACAAATTTAAATGTACACACCAACGTAACTGGCCCTTAGATCTAGATGCGGAAACTCACAGCCTCCCCAGAAGTCCTCTCGTGTCCCTCACGGTCACTAACCCCAGCGAGGATAACCAGTCCCACACTCCAGACTCTTCATAATGAAGATTAGTTTCGTCGGTTTTTAAACAATTACATGGAAGGAACAGCGCCCTGTGGACCCGTGTCTGACTTCTTTTGCTCGGCGTTGCATTGTGACATTCGCTTGGGCTTTGAGGGCTGTAGCTCTGGACCTGTCATTCTGTCTGCTCGGCAAGCCCCAGACTCACACTTCCCCATGTGGGAGAGGCAGCTTCTCTAACTGACTTTTGGGGCGCTACGAGCCCTCAACTTTGAAAAGCAGCAAGACCCTTCTTAAATATGCTTCTCAGGCCTCATGTGCTGCTAGCACGGAAAACTGAGACGCCTCGGGAATGGTGGTCTCGTTTATTGGCCAATAATTCGATGTGCGATCGGTGAAGTCAGGCTCGGAGAACTAGTTCTTCCGATTTTCCAGGCGAGGAGCCAGGGCTTTGAGGCTCCTCGGGAGCAGCCACGATGACTAAGTTCAAGGTATTCCTTAATTTGCAGCATCTCTCCAGCCACCGCGAGAGTTCCTGGCCCACCCAGGCTCCTGAAAGGAGAGCCGGGAGCTTCGTCTAGATGGACCAGCTGGCAACGAGCACGCTGTCGTTTGGGAGACGTCGATATTGTGGTATTTGATGGAAAAAGGCTGTGAACGTTTTTACATCTCAGAGCGCTGAGTTCCCTCCAGCTGCATGGCCTGGTAAACTTTGGGGGGATGGTCTAAGGACTGTGGAGCCCAGAGCCCTGAGTTCTTGTCCTGGTCTTGTCACTAATTTGCTGTGAAAATTTGGGCAAAGTACTTTGTGTCTTGGACATTGGTTTCCTTCTGGGGAAAAAATAAATCAGAATATAAGACTCTGATCTCTGAAGCGTCCGTCTTTTTTTTTTTTTCTTTTTTTTTTTGGTGGCTGCTGATCCCACTTCTATGCCTTTCCTTGTGCCTCTCCAGCTTCGTGGCTGTTAACCCCCATCCATCAAGATTGTCTGCCATGTCTCTCTTCCACCAAAGCGTTTAGAATGACACGCTTCATACGCATATCGAGACCTGTCGGCCTCTGTGTTTGAGGCTGTGTCACCCTGTGCTGATGATGTTATTTCGTAAGTCTCCTCCCTTTCCACACATCGACCTCCAAGCATCCCTTCCACCTGTAAGTACAGATCATGATTCACTCTATTCTGTCCTAAAAGACGCTCTACCCTGCTCACCCCTCAAGCCCAGAGGTGGCAGTCGCTCAGCGGTGCAAGATCCTCTGCTGAGATTAGCGTGAGCGGTCGGCATGGTGGGCAGCAGCGAAGACAGGGAGTTGAGAAGCCAGACAGGAGGCGAAGCATTGTCACCTGGAGGCCGTGACGCCTCGTGGCAGAGACTGAGTTCCCAGGAGACCTTTGGGTAAATCTGAAAGAATCAGTTTTTTTTTTTCTCAGACCTATTCAATAATCGTGTCGCCCCTTCGAAGACATTTAGCTCCTATGAGATAATCTGTTTTTCTTCCAGATCCTTTGTTTCCCTTGCCGACGTCCAAAAGTTTTCATAGAACTGCGGGGCGCTGAGGGAGCGGGAACAGGGTGAAGCCATGAGACTATTTAACGGTGAGGCTTACAGCTTTGAGTTCTTCTCTTGGCGGTTCTTGTGTAAAATCGTTAAACTATGGGGACGCTATCCCTACCAATTCCTTGAATTTATTTAGGTCTTTATATTTTATTTATTATTTTATTTTTTGGTAAATTTGTTGGGGTGATATTGGTTAATAAAATTATATAGGTTTCGAGAGTACGATTCGATAATACATCATCTGTATATCGCGTTGTGTGTTCACTCCCAGACTTTATGCTTTGTAAAGTGCTTTTATATGTATTCTGTGCTGACAAAAAGAAACTCTTGTATGGCAGAAAGGTAGGCATTGCCATCCCCATTTACAGACACAAACCTTAAATAATATATATATTATATGTTACATATTTAAATCTGCTAAAATGCATGACTAACCTGGCAATATTTCTTTTAAAAAAATTCTTAGAGAAGAAAAAAACAAAACAGGATGAGTAATTGAGTTATTCTATCATTCTTTGTGCCTTAGAGCTTTGGTTTTATGCTTTTTGGATATTTTGGGGGGTTTCGAGGTGAGAATTTTCCAAATTCACATTCTAAGAGAAGACTCTCTGAATTACCCACGGAAACTCGAACCCCTTTGAAGGACTGCCCCAGTGGTTCGCAAACCTATCAGAAACAACGCCCTCTTTTTTCTATTTTGTAATGTCCCTTTTATTATTCTGAAGTAAAATTCATTGTATAACTTACCTAATTAAAATAAAATCAGTGCCCTAAAACATGGAACGGAAATAAAAATAAATTACAATAAATGAATGCATATTTAACTACATGAGTTTTAAATAAAACTACATGGAAATGCGTAAGAAAGTCATCAGAAGCTTCAATTATGTGTCGACTCACTGTAAAAGTGACAGCTATGACTAAATCCGGTATAAACACTTCGTATGCTAACACTAGTCGATGAGGAGCATTTCCATAGGTAATAATTTTCTAAAATAATAACCAACTCCTGGCAAAGTTCTGACATAATAATTAGTAAGAAAGCTGCATCCTTGGAAAAGATCAGGACATTTTTAAGTCATACAAAATAAGTGTATATGTGTAATGCAATTGTATGCTAGGATTAGGTGATTCTAAACACATCTTTTGTTCTATAGGAATGATGAATTTTTGTTGCTACATTGTCCTATGTGTGATTGAGTACCTAATATTCTGGGCTCTGGTCGGTGAGTGCCGATAGCATCTGCCAATCAAAAATGTCTCTGCAAATATCTAAAACAATCTAGCAGTGGAAGAATTCTTTTTGTAAACCTCTGGGCTATATCCTTAGTGACAGAGGGAACCGCAAAAAAAGAGCTAAAGGCAAAAATTTGTCTGACTTGTTCTTGGTGGAAGGAATATAACTGTCTCTTGAGAAATCTTAGCGATAATCTGTTCCTCACATTCGTTTGGGACTTTGATTTATACTCTGCATGGTGCAAAAAACTAAGAAAGTGGTTTAATTTAATATGGTCTCAGGTTGGCGGAGATCCCATGCTTATGGAAAAAATGAAATATAATATATATTGATGGAGGGGACATTGCAAGATGAGTAAAATGTGAGATTATTCAATAAATTAGATCCCTCTTTGAATCAAGTGATTGGAATGTAAATCCAACCTTCTGTCTCCATGGTTTTTGCTACTGTACACAGTCATTTCATTGGTGCTTACAAAATGAGATTTAAATACCATCATACGGGCAAATACCTGGACAGATACCTTGGCAGTGTGTAAAGTGGGCAGTGAGAGCTGGCTGCCCGGAGATAGGCAGGCGATAAGGGGGTGCGCTGTCTATAGAAAATAACAAAACAATAGTAAAATTGACTGAATGTTGGTCTATCTCATTATCGCTGAATGCAGGGAATTCTAAAACATGTCAGTGATAAAATGTCAGTGACTTCCTTGAAAATTTTTTTTTTCTAAGTTCTAAACAATTGTAGCAGTTACTGTTTTACTCCTATAATGTACCCGGAAGCTTCCGATTAGCTCATCTTTCTTGTTTATGTATTTATGAACAGTATATATTTGTTTATAGCCGCCGTATTGCATTTCAATGTAACATAGAGGTTACTTTCGAGAACTCTGCATTAGAGAGTCAGTGTCCCACCAGATCACTGGCCATCTTCTTCCTCCGTCTCATCCACTTCTAAAATCCCATAGTTTAAAAAGAATAGACCAAGATCATGTTCAGATCTTTCAAGTATTCATCTGCGAGGAGGAACGGCTGGACCATGTGCGTTTTCAACCTTCTTTCCTCCAACCTTGGAATTTTAATTTCTGCCCTTGGAGGGCCTCACAATTTCCCTTCTCTAGCCCAACAGGGTTTACAGATCGTCCCAGGCCACAGGAGTCTTCTACATATCTTAAGAGAGCAGAAGCTTGTCCTGAGGGCGTTGGTTATTGAACAGGACAGAGGTTAGGACAGAGGATAGGACAGACGGAGGGGCGGGTTCCTTTATGTCAGTAAGGAAATCTGACCCGAGGCCCTAAGGGCCTCCCATGGTGACTCACAGTGGCCTAGCATGAGATTTGTTTATTCTTGGGCTCATTTTATCACTCTAGCCCTGGGGTTATTTAAACTCCTAAAAGCTGGTAGGTAGTAATGGTTTGGGGTGCCAGGAAAAGTAATTGGATCAATACACTTATATCTCGTATTACTGCCAAGTCAGTCTGTGGCGTGTGGGATTTTTATGTTATTCTGAGTGTGGCCTAACACAACCAGCTGCTTCTGTGACTTTATTACCCCCCCCCAACACACACACACATCAGACACTTATATTCGGCCCCACTCTCCTCTGCCCACACCCCCAGCCGCACCCCGTAAAGACCCTGCACAGTGTCGCCCGTGCACACTCCTTCCCTAGCTACTTGCTTCTGCTTTCAGCCTCTCACATCTTCCCAGGCGTCTGGCTGCAATTAAACAGAACAGAACTCAAATCGTTCTAATCACAACAAAACTTTATCAACTGCGATTCCACTGGGACCTGATTGCGGGGCTTCTCTGTGGCCTTCCACGGAAAAGGATGCCAAGAAGACATCAGATGCCACCTTGAACCAGCTCAAGAGAGAAGAAAAACTGATGGACTTCAGTCAACACATTCTCTACTGTCAACAGCCTACAGTCAGTTAGACCCAGAACAGACTTTCGTGGTGTGGAGAGCGTTGGCCTTGGCGTTTGATGACCGAGGCTCAGAGTCCAGCTGTGCCACTTACATTCTGTGCCATGCTGGCACATCTAACATGGGAGCCGTCAACTGCTTATGATTAAAATTCTTCGAGAATCTTCTAAAATTCATAATTTAAAATGGCTTCCCCTCAGTTAATCGCCGTCTCTGAAGACGTGCTCATAGCACATAAAATATCTCTTGCAGACTGTCTTTGCTAAGGTCATCTCCTTCCCAGTGTTTGGTTTACGTGTTGACTTTCAGCAATGACTAAGGCCATGAGTGTTTAAAGCAATTATTCCCTTGAAATATACTTTTTTTTTTCCCTGCCGGTTATTTTTTCATTTTATTATTTTTTTTTGATTTTCAAACCCAATTTTGTTTAGACTTTCATGGGTGGCAGCAAGCATTGGGAATCCAGCTTTGATGTTTTGGGTGCGAATTTTCCTTGACCTGGGTTCTGACAAATATATTGATATAGACTTACTGTCCTGTTTCCCCTCAGTGACAATTTCTATGAGAAGGTACTGCTTTGACCTTTGCAGCCCATTCGGTCAACTTCTCAGAATCTCCCAAGTGACTTTACTAGGTTATCAGTTATTCTAGGAGATCTTTGCCCCTGAAACTTAATGGGCAAACAAAGATTCTTTCTGATGACATTTTCTTTACTTTCATTAGAGACAAATCCTCTATTCATTCTAAATGTTTGGAAAGACTTTAAAAAGCAAAAAAGAAAAAAATATATACAACTTCCTAAATGCTACACCCAAAGATTAAAGAACTACTATTTGTTTTTTGCTGTATATATTTCCAAAATTTTCTAGGCCATCGTATGCATTTTATTAAAATTTAATAGAATTTTATGGCTTTTATTATTACAAAAGTAATATGAGATTATTGCAGAAAAATACGTACAAGTGAAAAGTATCCACAATCTGATACCCAGAAATAAGGGCCATGTAATTTTTGCTGTATATCTTTCCAAACTTTCCCTATGGTTATAGATACCTTTTATTAGATTTTAAATAACTTTTACTACTCTTTCTCAGTACAAACAAAATACGAATTCATTGTAAAAATTAGGAAAGAGACAGGAAGAAGACTAAAAGTTTCCCATAATGTTACTACACAATGATAAGCACTGAAATATTGATGCATATTTTTCTAGGCTTATTTAGAGCCTCTTTTAACGCCTGCGTATGAATTTTTTTATGTTACAAAAACAGGACGACACCAATCATACTGATTTGCAATTTCTTTTCTTTTCTTTTTTTTTTTTACTCAATGATATTGAGTGACTGTATTCCTGTGTCATTAAATACTTTCCTACAACATAAATATTAATGACTCGTGGCATCGTGTTGAATTACTAGACCCTGAATTATTGAACCAGTTTCCTGACTGGGGGATGTTTAGAACGTTTCTAGTTTCTCACTAGAAACGATGCTACGGTGAATATTGTTCGACTATTTTTTTCATGTGTATCTTTTAGCCTTTCCTAAGGATAAAGCCCTGATGGCAAGCGCTTCACATGTGTAACTCTGTCGAGTCTAAGGTGTGAGTCCTATCTTTTGTGGTGGGTGAAAATAAGGCACAGGCGGGTTAAGGAATCTGCAGAAAAGAGGAACAGCCATGATTAGAACCCAAGATTATGTTCCTAGGATGTTCCTGCCTGAAGTCAGTTCGATATCTACCTTCTTAATAAAGCGATTAATAAAGGATTTCAGGATGCTAGATGGATATTTAGGGTCAGAAGGGTACCCCTGGACCTCTTGATTCCATTGGTCACTCTGCCCGGAGCCCTTTGGCCTGTTTTATGCCCAGGGAGACCACGTTTCTGAAGAATCTGGAAAAGGCCCCACTGCGTGCACCAGGAGGTGTTCTGCGGAGTGCAGGTCACGCACACACACGTGTATGGTGTGCGTGGGTGTGTGTGCACTCGGGAGCGGTGACTGTCTACCAGGAATACAGCCCTGTCAGAAGGGGCCAGAGAAGAGTGAATAATAACCAGGTGCCTTAGAGAACACAGCCTCGGGGGCGGAGCCTACAATCTCGCCATTTAAAGGGCTTTTAAAAAGCGATTTACAAACATTTCCTATCTTCTTGGGATACGAGTTGTATGGTATTAACTCATTCACACCTCGCAAGGTGGTGTTTATGCTCTTACTGGTAAGGAAACTGAGGCACGGTTAAGTAACTTTCCTGCAGAATTCCAGCCAGTGAGTGGTGGAGCCTGGTTCAAACACACACACAAACTGGCTGACAGCCTGTCCTCTTAGCCATTATCATTATGCCATTAATTATGCAAGGACACATTCTCCGAGGCAGCAAGGAAGGGTCTTTCTGTGCTTGAAGAGGGGCCAGAGGTCGTGAGTGAAGGCATCTGAAGTGCGTATGTCGATGGCACCCGTGGCACCTTAGCATCGGAAGAAGCTCTTGTCTTTTGAAGCACCTTGGAGGAGCTTCATGGGGACAGAAGATGTCGAGTGTTGGGCGTTCAGGGCCAGAAGCAGCTTTGCCAATTCCAGAGACTCTGCCAAAGGCCAAACTACCCCCGGAAGGAGGCGTCACTGCAGGACACGTCAGCGAGGAAGTGGCTTGGCGCGTCCCGAGCCTGCTCTGCTATCTGCAACTTGTCCCCTGTCCTGTGCCATCGTGCAGAGTCACACTCAGCCCAGGAAACTAAAACCACACCGGCTTTATCGCTTGGGCTGCAGGCAGATGCGTTTCCCCAGCCCACGCTGGCTTTGCTTGTTCAACTCGTTAAATGTTATTGTTGTTGTATTCCTTTCAACGTTTCACTGGGAGAGTCAAGATTGTATAATACTTTTTATTTGGAAATAATTTCAGACTTATGGAGAACTGCAAGAAGCAGAATAGTAAAAGCAACAACAAAACCAAAACAAACTCCATATACTTTTTACCCAGATTCTCTCGTTGTTAACATTTTACCCCGTTTACGCTCTCTCTGTGGACAGATAGTGTTTCTGGCCCTTGTGTGCCCTGGGCACTGTTGCCTCTATCTTTGGCGTGGTTCTCTCTCCAGCCAAGAGTGGCTTCTCTACATTCTCGTGCTGATCAGTATTCAGCTCTGGGAACACCCTCTGCAGATTTCTGGGGTTCTGTCTGCCCTGAGATCGCTCCTGCCTTGTGTTCTGTGCTCCTAATGAGAGCTCTGTTGACGGCCCTGAATCTTCGATCC
>NW_011889029.1:348272-348675 GCF_000151845.1 Pteropus vampyrus | reverse complement strand
AGCGATTAATAAAGGATTTCAGGATGCTAGATGGATATTTAGGGTCAGAAGGGTACCCCTGGACCTCTTGATTCCATTGGTCACTCTGCCCGGAGCCCTTTGGCCTGTTTTATGCCCAGGGAGACCACGTTTCTGAAGAATCTGGAAAAGGCCCCACTGCGTGCACCAGGAGGTGTTCTGCGGAGTGCAGGTCACGCACACACACGTGTATGGTGTGCGTGGGTGTGTGTGCACTCGGGAGCGGTGACTGTCTACCAGGAATACAGCCCTGTCAGAAGGGGCCAGAGAAGAGTGAATAATAACCAGGTGCCTTAGAGAACACAGCCTCGGGGGCGGAGCCTACAATCTCGCCATTTAAAGGGCTTTTAAAAAGCGATTTACAAACATTTCCTATCTTCTTGGG
>NW_011889029.1:347882-348222 GCF_000151845.1 Pteropus vampyrus | reverse complement strand
TCAGTCACTTCTGTCCTTCACTGTCTGACATCCAATATTTTCGGTGCCATTGTTTAATATATCATTTTCTGCCTTTTACCCGTTTTGGCCTGGGGGATGAATCTACTTGCCGCTCCTCCGTCTTCCCTGGAAGCTCAGGTTAAATTTCGTTTTAAAGGTTTCCTAGGTGTGTCGTATTTGTGATCAGGCATAGGGACGACATGTCTACAAAATCGAATGTAATGAACTGATAAATCAATGCTGAGGTGGACTGAGCTACGAGGAAGAGGAACTTTGTCAGGGTTTGCTTATTCTCGAGGTGAGGGGGCCATCGCTTTGGAATTGTTCGAGAAAGCGGACG
>NW_011889029.1:347429-347832 GCF_000151845.1 Pteropus vampyrus | reverse complement strand
AGCGATTAATAAAGGATTTCAGGATGCTAGATGGATATTTAGGGTCAGAAGGGTACCCCTGGACCTCTTGATTCCATTGGTCACTCTGCCCGGAGTGCTTTGGCCTGTTTTATGCCCAGGGAGACCACGTTTCTGAAGAATCTGGAAAAGGCCCCACTGCGTGCTCCAGGAGGTGTTCTGCGGAGTGCAGGTCACGCACACACACGTGTATGGTGTGCGTGGGTGTGTGTGCACTCGGGGGCGGTGACTGTCTACCAGGAATACAGCCCTGTCAGAAGGGGCCAGAGAAGAGTGAATAATAACCAGGGGCCTTAGAGAACACAGCCTCGGGGGCGGAGCCTACAATCTCGCCATTTAAAGGGCTTTTAAAAAGCGATTTACAAACATTTCCTATCTTCTTGGG
>NW_011889029.1:338474-346315 GCF_000151845.1 Pteropus vampyrus | reverse complement strand
GTCTGTTAATAAATTGCTCTGTAGTTCACGCTTTGGACGGCATGTAAAGACGTGGACACAAAGGTCCGTGGACTTGAGTTTGTAAACAGCAGAGATCAAGGGGAAACTGTACTCTGGGATTTGAAAAGACAGTGATTAAGGAGGAATATCATACTGATTATAAACCAAGATTAAAGAGTTTAATTCAGCTTCAATTCAGGCATTCCGACGGTGCTGTCGCTTCGTCCACAGATGTGCGTAAGTTCACCCATGTTTAACCCATCGTTTTGTCGCACGCTGCTTGAAGGCATCATCAGCATGAGTCTGGTGCAGAGCCTGACGCACGAGGCGGCTTCTGCACTCCAGGTGCTCAGGTATTTCATGGCTCCTGATGACATGAAATGGCAATCCCCCCTTTTACCTCCCTTCTTCCCCACCTTCCCCGTCTTCCTTCTTTATCCTATTTTCATGAAGAACCTACTTGCTAGAAGGCACAATATTTGGTGACAGGGATTCAGAGAAAAGCGAGGAGGGTCCCCTGCCCTGGATAGGTTCGTGATTGGTTCCAGAAAACGACAAGCAACGAGATAATGGCAATAAAAGTGAGTAGGTCTGACATGTGAATTGAATGTTTCGAGAGGTCAAGAGGAAAAGCTATTTGTTTAAGGAAAAGAGAGTGGGATTTTCTGATTTTCACGAGCATCGTTTGGTCCTTGGCTAAGAACCGAGATGTCGAGGCCCCTCTCACTGTGACGAGGCATGGAAGAGAGAACGCTGTACGATTAAATATCTACTTCTTAAAGTAGTTTCACTGAGATATAATTTACATATCATACGATTCACTCATTTACAGTGTACGATGAATGGTTTTTAGTTTTTCCACAAATATGTACAATTGTCACCACCAAAAATTTTAGAACATTTTCATCACCTCAAAGCAACCTCGTACCCATTGGCTGTCACTCCCCTGATGCCCACGTCTTCCCCTTCATGGCGCTAAGCAACTGTCACTCTACTTCCGGTCTCCACAGACCTCCCTGCTCTGGACATTTCGTGTGAATGGAATCATACGAAACAGGCTGTTTCATAACTGAGCATAATCCATGTTATAGCAGGTAACGCCACTTCGTTCCTTTATATGACCAAATATAATAGTCTCTGTATGATAAACCACGTTTCATTTCACCGTGCATTAGTCGATGGACCTCTGGGTTGTTTCTATATAAGTCTACTTTTGACCATGACCCTTGGGAGGAAGAATCAACCAAGAAATAAAGCCAGCCACGTCGTGGCCTTGCAGTATCAAAACTCCAGCCTTTGGTGCTGCCAAGCCTCCCAACCCAGGTCATGCCCCGTGGTTTGCTTGCTCATTTCTCCAGCGTTGGTGAGACTTTAGACTTATTCACTTGTCCACCCCCTCTGTTTATCAACAGAGTCGAGGAGATGGCTTGGGCTCAATGAATATTTGTTACATAAATAAAAGTTTGAATAAACAAGTGAATAAATAAATACTGTCAGTGGATATAATGAACATGAATGACTGTCACTGGACTTTAGATTCTGGAACGTGAATGGAAGTGTATGCCTATAGACATACTTACGGTAGTTCATTCTCGAAGCATAACGAAATCCAAAACTCATATGAAACAGCATAACAGAAAAGGCCAGAAAAAATACTGTAATGTGGCATTCCACTTTCGGCAAACTTCAGATACACAGACTCTCCATCATTTGGGGAATGAGAGAGAGATAATGGTCCAATCTCAGCCAAACAGCGCTATTAGACACACGAACAACCGAACTCGACTTGCGTTCCAATGTCCCTTGCGATTGCACTTAAGACCGCATCAATTAAGGGAACTTATCTCTTTGAATCCTGGAGCTCTTGAAAACTGCATAAAATTCAAGCTGGCATTTTCTCCCTTCCCTGATAAGGAAGAAGCATGATCCCATCACACTGATTGCATATTTATTTAGCTCTCAAAGCAGCTGCATAAACATTACAAGCAATATAGCCAAACAGGAAAAAAAATGCATAGAGGCTAAAATCACAGGACACGTTTCTGAAATAGAGCATGCTAGGGGAGGTTGATTTTAATTGAGAGATGATTCAGAAATACGGATCCAGCAGATAGCAAGAGATGATTATGAAACTTCCCCCGCTCCTGCTCAAAAAAAAAAAAAAAAAAAGTCTTATAAGTCATAGTTTTTGTTCATAGAGCAACTTTAAATGGAGTTTCCTGGTGACAGCATTTCTGCAACCAACAGGACAGACAAATGTCCCCAAAGCCAGGCCACCCAGGACAGCACTTCTGGGGTGAGACACTTCTGGGAGGCAGACAGGCAACTAACTGTCTGTTAAACATCCCTCAGGAAGAGGTCAGATTTTTGCTACCACCTTCCTACCCTTTAGAAAACTTATGAAATGCCCGGGTGATCTTCAGTATAACCTTGCATAACTTCCTGGCGATGGCAGGTCACAAACATTGTCCAAGGTTGTCCCTTCGCCTTAGCAGTTGATAAGAGCTGGTGCTATCTGGTCATTTTATCAACATTCAAATGCTGGCTCACCTTCGACTAATTTGCATGACCTTGAATAGGCTATTTACCTCTCTGTGGCTTGTTTCTTCCTCTATAAAACGGGGGAAATGACTGTAACTATGTGACAGGGTCAATGTGAGAGTTAAACGCAATAATGCATGTAAAGCACATCAGGAGCATACACATCGCCCAATAAACAACAGCCTCCCTCGTTACTGCGTTTGCGTGTTGCTGCAGCAAATGTTGCTCTTCTGAGTTTGTCCCGAGCCGTGCCTGGACTAGGGGTGCTCCCAGACAGAAAACCTGTCCCCAGGCTGCACTCTGTCTCTGCTAAGGCCGCCCAGAGGTGTCCCCCAATTACAGGCAGTGCTATCGAAAAGCTCCCCCTCCAAGCAGAGAAAATGCATTATCTCAGAGACACAAATGGTAGTTGAGCCAGCAGACAAATGCAAGAGCCTGCCTTAGGATGCCCTTGCTGTGGCTAAAATGATACATGTATAGTAGGAAAACCAATGGACAATCATGGTGCTATAAATATCCAGTGTGGCATTTCAACTGCCTTTTGGATTAAGTGGGCTTTTGTAAGCTAGTCCGCAAAGCTGCACGATATTATCATTCTTCTGTCTTCTGGGTAAGAACCGATTTGTAACCGGAGTGTGCTTTGTTTATGCCTGGGGGACTTAATGCGGCAAGGCGGGTGGGTTAAAGAGAGTATCTCCATTTTACAGGGAAGAGAGTTGAGGCCCAGAGAGGCTGTCAGTCACTCTGACGAGGCTTTACAGAGGCCATGTCCAAACAAGCTCACTAAGACCCTGGCCTGAGATAAAGAGCAACTAATGGCTGCTGGCGAACCGGTCTTCACTGTTCTTCTGGAATGGCCCGCCCATCCCACCTCTCCGTGGAGGGATGTGGCTGTCGCCCTCCAGAATGCAGTCTAACGACTGCAAAGGCAAACGGAAGGAGAACCTTGGCTGGGTTACTGGGGGGAGGAATTTTCTTCCTTGCGCTCCTTTACGTTTTCCAAATTTTCGGCAGCAAACATCTTCTAGGATACAGTAAACATATATTTTTTTCGGTTGTTCAAAATTCAACCATGTCCTGAAGCCCTTCTCAACTAACCCCATTCGTCGCTAACCATTCCATTCTCTCAGCACTCACGGATGTGGCTCTTGATAATGTGCACCGGACCCTTTCTTTTCTGTTTCTGTTCCTTTCCTTTGTCCTTCCTTCCCTCCTTCTCCCTTTCCCTCCCTTTCTCTTTCTTTTTTTTCTCCTTTAAGTTTATATTATGTAACAGCTTCTGTGCCAAGAGATTTAAATTTACACAAGTGGTAATGAAAACCTCTTAGGTGTTAAAAATTCAAACGATACCAACGGTCATAGGGCGAAAGTTAAAATATTCTTTCATAGTGTTTTCCTCTCTCTCCAAATTCTGTTAAATTTGGTACCAATTTTAAATCTTCCCCGTGTAGGTACATATTATATAAGACTATGTATTTGTATGTATGTATATTGTTTTTTTAAAACAAATTAACCCGAAAAGTATTTCCTTCCTGCAAAGCAATTGCTTATGACCCCCTTAAGATATTAGTTTTTAACTCTGAGTCAAGGGCCTTCAGGTAAGAGGGGCCAGCTAGAAGGGCCATGTCTAAGAGTGTCCTTGTCTGAAGGTCATGGGCCATCGTGACCTTCCCACAACCTCGGCCCCAGTCCAGGCCTCACCATGTGGCCATACGTACAGTTTCAGCATAAATGGGCCGTCGGCTCTTGAACCTACTGATGACAGGTGCAAGTGTCGTGTATATAACATGTGCTCTCTAAAAATAGGATCAAGGAAGAAAGGGTCTCATGTGCAGCCCTGTGGGTGGATTGTGATGAAATATTCACCCCATTCATACTCCGTGAAAATGCCGCCATTTAAACGTAGCATCATCTGTGTCCAGATGACAATTGTATTGAGCACTTTAAGAAATCAGCTAGGCAGTTGGATCAACATGGTCAATTGAGCGTCTCTTAAAGAGCCTGAATCACGAGACAGCCAAAGAAAAACGGTGAGAGGACTGAGCGTGTCTTGCAGGATGAGACCTGGTTCTTAGAATTTTTCCGGGGCGAGTTTTGCCCGCGAGTCTCTCTTCTCCTACCAGTCTTGTGTTAGTTTTGACTTTTCTATCATTTGTCAGACTTCAGCAAAGATAAGGAATTCTCGCCTATCATTCTGAGAGTTCAGATGAAAGAAAACACTCAACCCCTGCTTCCTGCATCCCATTTGAATGACCAAATAGAAGAAAAGAATGCTTCTCTAAGAGTCGATTTGGAGGAATGGATTCTCAAACCAGAACCACTAAAGCAGAAGACATATTTCCCACCCAGGCTGATGTGAGCACCTCGCTTTCATGTGCTCAAGAACAAGATGAGTGCAGAGGACCCATTAAATGAAGATGTTCACCCAGCATTTAGCTGAGCACCTGCTGTTAGTTCCGTCACATTGAGCGGGGTGAGAAGGGTCTACTACGTCCTCAACAGAGAGTGACATGCAGGTGTTATGTAATGGGATTAGACGGGTGGTGTCTTTCTGTGGTCACACTCCAAATCTTCTCCTTGCTTTGATAACCCAAGTCAGAACTGACATGATATTATGACGAGCAGCATTATTTTCATTAAATAAAGGCATAGAAAAGAGTAGCACTTGGTCAGAATGACAGTTTGATACTTGGTTATCAATTGAATATTATAAAGGATGAAATATCAATATTAAGGGAAAAGTTCATTCTGATCATTTCAAATACCTTGGGTGTGCATATGTGCCTTAGTCTTAAAGAAGAGTAGTTAGTTGCTCCCTGTGAAAGGTGTTTATCTACTGATTTGTTTGGAGGAGAAAGCTTTCTAGCTAGTTGAGAAGAAACTGCTTATATTAGATTGGAAGAAGCTGGACTAGTGGGAAGAGTCAGATTTTAGGCATGAGCCACACTACCAATTAGCTACAAAAACGTCTCAGTAATGCAGATCCAGTTCTAGACCCTCTCGTCTGAATTCTACCATTTTTGTTATATTCTATACTTTCTTGCAATTTTTCCTGGTTGTTCCATAGGTTTATGTCTTGTCTCCCCAGGCAATTTCTGAGGTCCGAAAGGGCCGGCACGACGCCTGCCTGCATTTTGATGATCTCCCGTTTGAGTCTTTGATACGTCCTCTTAGGCTGAGAAGCACGTGTGATGTGTGAGCATGAGCGCGCATCCCTCCCTGCCCTGCGCAGGACACCTGTCCAGCTCCCCCGGGGCTGCTCGTGTCCCGGGTGCCAGGACGCATTTGCCGATGGGAGAGCAAACCCCGAGGATCTGCGGTCGCCCTGTCCGGCCTGCAGCCTGCGCTGCCAGACTTTCCAAGTCACCGTCCAAGTCACAGGCAGTCCCCCGAGGACGGGATATCCCCCGGCTGGAGGCACAGGGACCTGGGCCTACACTCCTGGCTGCTGCGGTCACTACTGAGCCATCCGTAGGGGCGCGGGTGCCTGGGCCATCTGCGACTTTGGACCAAAATATCTGTGTCATGTGGCCAGCCTCCCTCAAGTGACCTCTCCATGGGGGCAGGCCGGGTCACGGGTGAACTGGAACTATTTCTGAGAAGGCCGTTGGCAGAAAGGCTGCTCGTCCACTGCCCAAGTACCCTGCTTTCTCCATCGTCCGCGCCAAGACCTTGTAGAGCAGTTGAAATAGGAGTGAAGACGAGAGGACAGCCAGAGGGACAGAGAGTGGCGAATTGGCACGCGGAGGGGGCGGGAGCCAGGGGCTGTTTCTTCTGGTCCTGACTTGGACTCTGAGTGTCTGCAGAGACCTCCTTTTGGGGGGCGCCAGCCTCCCCTGCGTTGGTGACATGGACTAGCATAATTGCTTTCACCTTGCTCCCTGAAAAGTGTGGGAAACAGCTAAAAGAATACTAAAACGCACGCAGAAACGCTTCTTACATTTATAAAATGACTAGAATTCCTTCAATACACAAGGGGCCCTCAGCTGTTGGGTTGTTTCTCTTCAGTGTTGGCGTGGAGCGTTTATACATTATCCACTCCATCCATGCGGTTGTTAAAATCTTCTGAATTACATTTCTGCTTCTTGACTTGTATCGAAATAACAATCCTGAGAGAAAGAGATTCTTCTTGTTATAAAAACTGAGGGAAAAAAAGGTAAAGTGACTCACCCAGAGTCACAGAGAAAGTTCAAGACAGAGACAGGACCTGACCCCAGCAGAGAAATCAGTGTTATTTCCTTTAAGCCTTTTGTGTTTTTTGAAGGCAAGAATCCATCCATCTTAATTTCAGATGGTCATTAGTCACTTCTCGGGATGACCGCAGATCTGAGCACTAGGAAGACCACACAATGCTTGTTCCCTGAGTGGCTGAGTGAGTCTTGTGACTAGTTCTAGAAAGGCCGAAGCCTGCCAGAGCCAGTGCGTAATTGACTGAATCCTCTCTCTGCCAGCTGCACAAGCCAGATGCTTCGGATTCTAAAGGACCTCCCCTGCCCTGAGATGGACAAGCAAGAAACACACTGTTGTGACTCTGACCCACTGAGATATTGTAGTTGTTAGTTCCCGTGATATGACCTAACTTATCCTGACTCATGCAGGATCATGGAAATGAATTTAAAAGGCTCAGAGCATAATAGCATTAGAATTTTTCATTGGAAAGAATCTAAGAGATGATTTTACATGAAGGAAGTTGAGGGCCAGGTCCCCAAACCGTCGCCTCCACTGGGAATTCCATTTTCAAATCCCGTAGAGGGCGTTCAGTCCCACTAGACTCTGAAGCATGGCTCTGTTTAAGATGAAATCGAGTGGTCTTTGAGTTACCCACTGGGATATCTACTAAGATACCTCTAATAATGAGAAATTTGTCATACTCCCCAAACATTTTATTTCATGGGTTTTTTTGGTTCGTGTTTTGCTTTTAGCAATCGATGGTAAAAAGCTTCGTTAAGCTCAGTCAACATTTTCCTGTAATACATATTCGGTTGCCACTGTTCTTTTTTTCCAAAGCCACAGAGAACATATGTCATCTCTTTTTATGTAATCCTCCTGAATAATTTAAACTGCACGGATACTCTTAAATTACTTCCCCTTGTTGAATGCTCCCCAGCCTCGTCAGTCCTTCCCTGCGTTGGATTATTTGGAAGTCCTTTATCATACTGACTCCTTCATCAGGGCAGGTACGGTCGGTAAATAGACTATGACAAATATGGCATCCAGAAGTACACATAGTACCACTGTAGAATATAACGATTCTCTTATGTTCTCAGGGTTCTAGCTCCATGAAACCTACATTTAAATCC
>NW_011889029.1:330698-338424 GCF_000151845.1 Pteropus vampyrus | reverse complement strand
CTCTTCAGTGTTGGCGTGGAGCGTTTATACATTATCCACTCCATCCATGCGGTTGTTAAAATCTTCTGAATTACATTTCTGCTTCTTGACTTGTATCGAAATAACAATCCTGAGAGAAAGAGATTCTTCTTGTTATAGAAACTGAGGGAAAAAAAGGTAAAGTGACTCACCCAGAGTCACAGAGAAAGTTCAAGACAGAGACAGGACCTGACCCCAGCAGAGAAATCAGTGTTATTTCCTTTAAGCCTTTTGTGTTTTTTGAAGGCAAGAATCCATCCATCTTAATTTCAGATGGTCATTAGTCACTTCTCGGGATGACCGCAGATCTGAGCACTAGGAAGACCACACAATGCTTGTTCCCTGAGTGGCTGAGTGAGTCTTGTGACTAGTTCTAGAAAGGCCGAAGCCTGCCAGAGCCAGTGCGTAATTGACTGAATCCTCTCTCTGCCAGCTGCACAAGCCAGATGCTTCGGATTCTAAAGGACCTCCCCTGCCCTGAGATGGACAAGCAAGAAACACACTGTTGTGACTCTGACCCACTGAGATATTGTAGTTGTTAGTTCCCGTGATATGACCTAACTTATCCTGACTCATGCAGGATCATGGAAATGAATTTAAAAGGCTCAGAGCATAATAGCATTAGAATTTTTCATTGGAAAGAATCTAAGAGATGATTTTACATGAAGGAAGTTGAGGGCCAGGTCCCCAAACCGTCGCCTCCACTGGGAATTCCATTTTCAAATCCCGTAGAGGGCGTTCAGTCCCACTAGACTCTGAAGCATGGCTCTGTTTAAGATGAAATCGAGTGGTCTTTGAGTTACCCACTGGGATATCTACTAAGATACCTCTAATAATGAGAAATTTGTCATACTCCCCAAACATTTTATTTCATGGGTTTTTTTGGTTCGTGTTTTGCTTTTAGCAATCGATGGTAAAAAGCTTCGTTAAGCTCAGTCAACATTTTCCTGTAATACATATTCGGTTGCCACTGTTCTTTTTTTCCAAAGCCACAGAGAACATATGTCATCTCTTTTTATGTAATCCTCCTGAATAATTTAAACTGCACGGATACTCTTAAATTACTTCCCCTTGTTGAATGCTCCCCAGCCTCGTCAGTCCTTCCCTGCGTTGGATTATTTGGAAGTCCTTTATCATACTGACTCCTTCATCAGGGCAGGTACGGTCGGTAAATAGACTATGACAAATATGGCATCCAGAAGTACACATAGTACCACTGTAGAATATAACGATTCTCTTATGTTCTCAGGGTTCTAGCTCCATGAAACCTACATTTAAATCCTTCAGTTCTAGATCCTGATTCTTTTATGACAGCGTTAGCCACGTCCTTTTGCTCGATGCTATTCCCCCGCTGTGATTGCCCGCTCTCTAGGAAATCATCGACGTCATCGATACGTAGTGTCGAACGGGACACGGCGCAGACGGAACCCTTAGAAACACGGACGAAGACATCAGCCTGGCAGAACAAGTTCTTCGTGTTCAGTCACCAACGTTTGCATGTTCTCGCAGAGGGGTTCTCGGAGCTTTGCCCTGTTCTGTCCAGTACACAATGTCACGTGAGAGAATCTATGAATTATTTGTTACAGTACAGAACACAGATACTATGCCAGCATTAGTCCGGCATGTGTCCCTTTCTTGAAGAAAACAGGCGATGAGTTGACAGTATTGTAAATATATACCCCCCAAGTATCCCGAGATGAAATCTGTTACAACCGACAGACATAAACACGCCGAGAATAACTAGTCTTTTGTTACAGTGTTTTTTTTTTTCGCTTATTCTAGTGAGTATTTGCTTTATACTTTATACAAGAATACTTTATAGTGAGTATTCTTGTCTGCAACAGCATCCTCCTATCAGAGAAGACGGGTATGAATGAGGAGTCTATAATCTGGGGAACTCAAGCACCTAGCGTTCCCCCTTTTTAGGGGGTCCATGAATTTGCATTCGGTTTTTATTTTGAGTATTTACTACGCTCTGCTTCTCTTCTGTCTTCGTCCCTTCGCCACTAACATCTCTTCATTTCCACTCATTTCCTCCTCCACCCTTCCTCCATCCTGGGTCTCCAGCTTAATAAGATTGTCTAAAAGGTCTGTGACCCTCTCCACAGGAATGGAAAAGAGAAACGCTCTCTTCTCTTTATCCTCGGGCTTAGCTGACTTTTGTGTGTAATGAGATAGTCAACAGATTTTGGTCGAGTGAGTAAAAATGAAGACTTTAGCATCGTTCCGTCTTTGCCAAGAAAAGGAGCGACAGTTTTCTCATTTTTATTCATATTCTAAATGTCTCTTTAAAAAAGAGTCCCTTTCCCCACTCTGAGCTCTTTTTAAGCTTTCGTTTTTCTGACACCATGCCTGCATACGTGTTGTCTCTTTTTCACAAACTCTGTTTTATTCATCTTTGTTCATATGCGTTCACGTTGATTTCTCTAATTAAATCACTTCCCATGCCCCCATGGGATGAACTCTGTGCATAGTTAAGAACCCATTGGTGGCCCCTGACAGTGTGCCACTCAGATACCCCCGACAGAGGACCAGTGGCAAAGAGCATACTTGTGACAACTTCCTGGCCACTGTGTCTTCAGGCCCATCGGTGTTCCTGCAGTGGCCTGGCTTTCCTCAGGGTGCTCCCGGCTGATGCCCCGATTCGTGGAGCTCTGTTATCCTGCTATTTTTTCCTTGGGAAACGGTGGGCTTTGGGACCAGGCCGTGCGGGCCCAGGGCTGGACTTGCTTCACGGGCGATTTCTGCTCGGCGACTGGCCACTGACTTGGCAGGGATCGACTCAAAGGCATCCTAGTCTGGCATCTTCGTGTAATCTCGCTCGATAACTCTCTTCCTTAAGAGAAATTCGCCCCTCACTGATTTTTCACTGCGAGGGGATGGGAGAAGGAAGGTCGGAGGCTCTGGACCTGGACCGTCAAGCGATTCCTCACTTTTGTGTCTTTGGCTTTCCAAGATTTCAGTGGGGAAGAGAGGGTAGACCCAAGCCAAGCGCTCTTTCCATTGTCTTTTCTTTTGCCCTGGGGTGATACACTTTTTCTATTCAGTTTTCATCAACAAACTACGAAAAATGATACTTGAGATGAGGACATAGACCAGGATGTCTGTTCTATCTCCAGCCCATGTCTGCTTAGGGAAAAATGCTTCAACTTCAATGGATATTTTGATAAACATCAGCAACTCAGGATTCTTGTGTTCAAATATAGACAGCTGTTTTGAAATTTCCTTGGATGAGAAGCCAGCTTCTGACATTGCCCGAGGTGGGGCCAATCAGCAGCCTGCCCAGCTCCGGTGCTGGCCAATAAACACGGGATGCTCACTTCTTTGAGAGTCAGTCTCCGATTGAAATGTGAGTAGAATGAAAAAGGTAAAAAGGCAGAAGAAAACAAAACCCAAGCCACTGGCATTTGAAAAGGCAGGCACTTTGATTTCTCCCTCTGACCTTGAGAGCGCTGACGGATAACGTGGAAATAATCAGAGTGCAAGATGCAAAGTGGTCATAAAACATATGAGCCAACACTCGGGGAAGTGTGAGCCCCGGAAGACAAACCGTTGTAGTACTCGTTGCTGCGTTTGGTGGTCGTCATGCCATCGAAGGTGAAAAGGCTCCGAAGTGCAGGCGATTATTATCAATTTCTCTAATTACAAAACCAGAGTCTATTCCACAGTCTGTGAAATTCTGTAATAAGTAAGCACGATGGGGGAGGCTCTGTCATCTAAGAAATCCTTTCAAAGCTCCTGGAATCAGTCCCTTTGGGGAGCCCTCTAGTCTGCCAATGACCACGGTCTGTGGATGAGTCGGGCCTTTCTCTCCAAATGACCTGTTTGTTCTGGTCCCAGGGACAAAGTGCCCGACCTGGCCCCACGTGTGGGGTCACAGAATAGATGCTCGTATGCAGCAAACCAGCTACTTTCCCTCCCTGTAATTTCTCCCTGGATTTGCTTCCAGGAGCTAGGTGGGTCTAACTCATTTGGTAGGACTTCGGAACATCACGAAGGAAGAAGGGATAAGTCAAAGCATATATTTTAAGATCCGCTCAGCTGGATTAGGTACCGAAGCAGGTGTCATTCCCTCATCAAGGAAGCTCATCCTACGTACCTGGTATCATTATAAACCAGAGTGAACACACATAGTTACCTAGAATCACACAGCCCACACGAACGTGCGGCTATGTCTGCTTTTCTGCCATGCTTCATTGAAAACATTTTCATGGTCTGTAACCTAGGGGGAACTGACTCTTTTCTAGGCTTGATTTTCTTGCTGGAAAAGCAAACTCGGCTTAACTTTAGTCTAATAATAAACCGAAGACTCAAGACAAATAGAATTTTGGTTTCTATAAGAAGAGAGAATAACCTACTGTGTGCGTGTGTTTGGGGCGTGGGGTGAGGGGCCGCCGCAAAAATGCTTGAATGAGTAATTCGAAAAGGAATCAGAGAGCGACGCATGAGTAATCGTGTGACAATAAAGAGAAAGATCTCAGAGCATGCAGAATTGGGAGGTCCTGTCCCTGAGTTTTGTCACCGTCCATCTCCCTACTCTCTGATGTCATTTCTTTTAGCTTTGGCTTCCCGCCATTCACCCGGGAAGTCCTCTCTGACTGATCCTGCCACACCGTGATGTCTCCATTATCCATCTCTGTTTAGCTTATCGAGATTGGGTCCTGGACCATCACATTCTTGCTTGATGAGTATTTTCTCCCTTAGTTGTTTCAGGTAGATAATGTTGTCGTTGGTGGTGGTGGTGATGGCGATGTTTTTCTGATCAGTGACAATTTAGGAGGAGACAAAAATCCTTCCGCATAGAGATTTTGTGGCCTATTTCTCTTGGCTGTCTTTCTTTCTCATTTTTATCTTCCTCTGTGTTTACGGCTTCACGGGTGTAGCATAAGCCCTCGGTCACTGCGGAGGCTCATTAGCTGCCTGGGACGTACGCTGGCACCTCTCTAAGTCCTTGCTACTTGAGTTGGGTGAGGACCAATAACATGGCATCACTCAGGGGCTTTCTAGAAATGCAGAATCCAAGGCCCCGACCCCCAGGGCTGATTATCATCTATTATTAAGATGTCCCTGGGTGGTTCATGTCTACACTGCAGCTAGTACCTATTGCTATATCCTGCCTAACTTATCATTTACCATAACATCTCAACTTTTCATGCCTGCGGGCTTCGTAAAGCCGTGTGGAACATGCGTCCCATTTCAGACTGCCCTGGGCTGTTCAGTATTACTTCATGTGTGTTAATCTTGTATCCTGACGCAGACTTAAGTTCCTTAAGGGCCATTTCTATCCTTGGTGTCTCTTTAACTCCTGCTGGTGCTCTGCTCACTGTGGTACTCGTTAAATAATAACAGCTGATACTCGACAAGCGACCTACCAGCCAGACGTGTGCTGAGCCCACCAACACGTTACCTCATTAAATGCTCACTCTAACTCTGTGAAGTAGCTACTATTCTCTTTTTCATTTCATTATGAGAAAACGGCAGCCTTAGAGAACATAGTGAACCATCGACGAGACTCGAATCCATGTCCGTTTGACTCAGGAGTCTGAGCTCTTAGCAACCGTGTTATTTGTTCTCTGATTGATTGACGAGTAGACGAAACTGTGCTCTTAGAAGTAAAGAAATATATTTGGTGCTAACTTGATACAGTGGAACTGAGGCCTCCCTTCTGCCGGAGATGCTGTCCGGATAGAAATATTTCTAAAGGGGAAAAAAGCAACAATTTTCCTCTACCACCTCGTCAGTCTTCTCCTGTCTCTGCCATCCTCAGTCACTCTCTCTGCTCTGTTTACTAAATCCTGGCTCCCATCTTCCCTCTCTTTTGGGTGGAAGACCTCAGCCCGTGTCCTAACCTTGCGTGAGTTGCCCTGGCTCCCAGGAGAGCGTTGGGACCGGCCTGGCCCAGGGGAATCACGAGAGGGAGCATGTTCAGGTCACCGACTGTCTGTGCTTTCCCTCCCGGGCGGACGTGTCTGCAGAGTGCGTGGATGACCTTCTGTTCCTGAACACCCAGAGGGCCGATCAGTCTGTTCTTGCTCCACTGAGAAAACTGAATCGAGTCCTTGTCACTCGAAATGAGAGGAAAGAATACGGAACTATAAAAATAAACGGACCCCGACCCCTCAAAGCCCAGGGCTCCAAAGCCTGTACTCCAAAGAAGAGGCGAAAATCCTTTGTGCTCTTGGGCACCCTGAGTCTGGCGGATGCAGGAGCTTTTCTCCCACTTTCTCCAAAGATGTGAAAAATCATTTCACTGGAAACCTCCCCGCCAGGCTGGCGAGCATGCACCCCAGCCGCACGCCGCCTCTGGCGTGTTCTCTTCCCTCGGAAGTGCTGGGGCCATCTTTCCACTTGGTTGGCCGTCAGGATGCTTATGTAACCATCACCTGCCAGGAGCCTCTGACCTACACTCGCGTCCTGGCAACCACGTGACCGTGACAGACATGACCGGGAAGCCCCGGGCCACCCCAGGCAGCTTTGTAAGAAGACATCCTGCGAGAAACGCGGGCTCCAGTGGGGGCCGGGAGCTGGGGGGAGGTATAAAAGCGCTGGGGGAACCTCCTGTGGAAAAGACAGCACTCAGGTGGGTGCTCCCACCCAGCAGGGCCCCGAGGAGGTGCCAAAGCCACAGACGGCAACAGCATCAACTGTTTCTGTTTTTCCAGGCCTGCAAGCCACGCTCTACCCACGAAGGGCCATAGTTAACAATTCCTGTGTCCGAGAACTTTCAATCAAACACTCTTTCTTAAGCCTACTTGGGCGGTACCCAGAATTAGCAACCAGGGGCCCCAGATGAATCACCCAGCTCTGGAATTCACTCTCCCCACAGCCTTGGGGTGGGGATGGGGTGACTGGCTCTCTTACATGGCAGGTTGGACCTGCTTTGCTGGCCTCTCAGGTAGATGGCTTTGAATTCTAACGTTCTCTGACTCTGGTGACCTTCGGTCCACCCTGTACTCCAAAGAAAGATGAATATGACCAAAGGCAAATATCTGTCGCTGATAACACAATCCGCCCTCCTCCACTCCATGTGCACGTTCGAATCCGCCAGTGACAGCTCGGTCAGTGAGAAACACTCCCAGGCTCGCTGGCCCAGCGTCGGTGTGCTTGTCCAAAACCTAACACAGATCCCTTAACGGTTCCTTCACTTTGGGTTCTAGTACCCACCCACCCCATGAATGAGGAGGAAAACGAACCTAAAAACCTTTTTTAGAAGAAATTGCCTTTGTACTTCAGCTATGGGCTCTAGTGTCAAACTTCAATTAAATTAGGAGAGATTATAATTAAGATGCGATGTAATTATTCCTCGTTTTATGTAAACGAGATTTCTGATCGCAAAGAATCAATAAAGTTTGTTTAGGCAGCTCATTGTCAGCCTAAGAGCTGTTTTGTGCTTCTTTGCTAAATCCCTCCTCTCACAAGCCACACAGAAGTGTTCCTCGAAATTCGAAGGCTGAGATGATGAACCCACTTGGCTTTTTCCCAGAAGGTACTAGATAATACTGGGGCCCCGATTATTCATTGACTCAGAGCTTATTCTATTTCAAAGCCCCACAGGCAGCCAAGAGAAATTCTTAATCAAGGCCACTCTTATTCAAACGCCCAAGGGATTCTAAAGTAACTTGAAAGACATCTCCACATCTTGTAGGGATTCATCCTAGCAGCTAATTCTATGCTCTAACAAACATGGGTTTTGGTCAGCAGCTCAAAA
>NW_011889029.1:325235-329752 GCF_000151845.1 Pteropus vampyrus | reverse complement strand
AAGCTCAGAGTTCACACCAGCATCGCACAGGCCTCCCGCCTTCCCCAGCCTGAATGTTTGTTTTCACTGAACTCCCTCTTGAAGAGAAACTCACTCGTTGACAAGTGCTTTCTGTTTACTAGATCCTTCTAGGGCGGTTTCTCAATATCGGCAAGAATGACATTTGGAGCCAGACCGTTCTTTGTTGGGAGGGGGCAGCCTGTGCACTGCAGGTGCATTCAGCAGCACCCCTGGCTTCTGCCCGCTAGATCCAACAGTACCCCCCAACCCCCAGGTGTGACAGCCGAAAGCGATCGTGAGGATTATGTGAACAAGATCCCCCAGGTACAGACCTGGTTCTTATGAGGAATCGAGTGAAAATATCAATCACTATTCTAATTAGTATTATTTCTACTCTAAAGTCATGTGATTTCAATGACATCCCCACCCTCCCATTCAGAAACGTCTTTCTCCACCATCTCCAGCCCTTGGCAGGCTCCCATAACAGCTCAGCTCTCAACTCATATCTAGTTTTCCCAGCTTTTTATTTGGAAACGATTTGAGATTTATAGGAGAGTTGCAAAGACAGCGCAGAGAATGTTCTTATCCCCTTCATCCAGCGCCCCCTAATGTCAGCATCCAATATGACCATGGTACACTTGGCAAAGCTAGGTTATGGGGGAAACAGTAAGCTTACGCACAGAACCCAGAGAGGATTAAATTATGGGACCATTTCTCACATCCGTATGCTTACATCGTCTTTTAATAAATGTGACTACGTGTGCTCTGACTCTTCTTGGATTCTGACACGGTTTTAGAAAACTGGGGTGGAGGGATAGGGTCTCGAGACAGTGAGAGATTATGATTAAGAAATTTATAAATAAAAATACCATATGATTTCACTTATATGGGGAATCTAGCAAACAAAATAAATGAACAGACAAAACAGAAACAAACTCATAGATACGGAGCACAAAGCGATGGCTGCCGGATGGGCGGGGGCTTGGGATAGGTGGCGGGAAAAGGCGAAAGGGATTAAGGACAAACTCTAGTTGTAAAAACAGTCACTGGGATGTGAAGTACAGCATGGGGAATAGAGTCAATGACATTGTGATAACTACGTATGGTGCCAGGTGGGTACCATAAATCAACTTCATACGTTATATAAACGTCTAACCTCTGTGCCGTAGACCTAATATCGGATGTCAACTGTAACTAAAAAAATTTTTTAAGAAATTAAATATTTTTCAGTTGCTTTACAAACATTCTCTTCTTATAGAGCTACAGACATGTATAAAAATGGCTGTTAAGATTACGATGAAGGGCTGCTGTTTTCTTGGTCTGGGCTGAACTAAATACGAGAGTAGATGTTTAGTAAAATGACTAAAGGCGTGTTTTATATTAATATAAAGCCACTGCTTGGACAGCAATAGGCAGACGTCCCACAGATTGGCTAATCTCCGCTAAAAAGAACCATCGCAAAACACCAACAGAAAGCGGAAGCCGCCCCGACCAAGGTATGAGAATTCATTCATCTGAAGCCATGAGAAATGAGCAGTTTGCTGCCAGCATATGTGAATTTTAATCACCTCCGCTTTTACACCTATCAACCACTTAAAAGGAAAGGCGACCAACCTATAAAACCAAGTCCCATAGATTTTCCCAATCACCCAGGGTATATTCGGCAAATTAAAATTAATATTTAGCGTGAGCGCATTGAGAGATCACATTACTCAGCAAGGCTCCGAAAGGTCCCAGAGTCTTTCAAGTGATCCATTTCTCTCCAAGATTCATGAGCTGCCTGTCAACGGATTTAATTGGATAGGTATTGAAATTAATGGCACCTCCAGCTGATTGAACAGGCTCTGCGCTAAGTTTTGCTTTTAGTTTTGACGATGGTTTTCCTTCGTCGTGACTTTTCATGTTGTGTGCCGATGAGCAAAGTGGGTGGGGAAAACGCTTCACAGAATTGAGAAAGAACTCTCCTCCCCGTCCCTCACAAAATGGAAAAGTATTGCCAATAACAGGTTACCTCTATCGCTGACTCAAATCCATTTGTGGTTTTTTAAGAGCCTTTTCACACGGGAAGCGGCCGCACAACCCTAGGAGTGAAAAGCAGAAGCTCCACAGACACATGACTTGTGTTTAAATCCTTATCATCCGTGTATGTTCTCTGTCATCCGAGGTAGGTTCCTCGACAATGCTCTTTGCCTCAGTTTCCCCACTTGTAGGCTAGACCTGACAAGCGTACCCCTCGGCTTGGAAACTGCCTTGCACAGGGCCTGGGACTTGACAATGGCTCAGCAATAATTAGTTACTATTATTTAGTTTTCTACTGGGAGAATCAAATTATACACTTATAGCCATATAATGTGTTTTTGATATTTTTAACGTTTATTTCTGTTTTCACCAGCCCACAGACCCGATTCTCCGGGAGCTGCGCATTTTTCTCCCTAGCATGTGGTGTATGGACCCTGCTCGTGGTCTGCAGACAGGAGAGAGATGGGGTCGGGAGCCATCTAAACTATCTGGAAGAGACTTCTGGACGAAGTGATGAAGAGATTAAAAATGAAATCCGTTTTATTCACGTGAAGGGATGAGCAAAGGGAAGAGTGTTTCCGGCAGAAGGGATGGATATGCAAAGACCTGGAGGGGAGAGAGAATGAGACGAAGCCTCGAGGAGCTGGAGGTAGTTCGGTAGAGCTGGAGCGTCTTGCAGCGTGAAGGGAGACTCTACGGAGAAAGCTGAAGAGGTCAGCTCGAGCTGGATCGTTGAGTTTACAAGAGTGGGTGATGAATTAGAGGGAGGAAGTCAAGAATGACTTCAAGCACTGTCATCAAACAGCTTGGTGGCTAATGAGATTATTGACTGAGAGGAAGAACAGTGTGACAGCGAGATGGCAGGTGAGCTGGGAAAGGAGAGGTGACCATTTCGGCTCTGGCGACGCTAATCTGGGCGTTCTGACTGGGGGCCCATGAGCGTGGGCACCATCTGCCTGTAGATGAATCAAAACCATGGGAATAGATGAGATCTCACAGGAGCGTGTGTACAACGAGAAGCAAAACGAGCCTGGACAAAACCCAAAGAAATACCGGCGTTTGAGGGGTGAGCAAGAGGAAATGCCAGAGAAGGGGAAAGAATGTGTGAGTAGGAGCAACGGGCACATGGGGAAGAGCCATCATGGTGAAGTCAGAGGTCGCGTCATCCGCTGAGAATGTAGGATCGTCACCCTAACCAAGGGGCACGCGGGGAAGAGCCATCGTGGTGAAGTCAGAGGTCGCGTCATCCGCTGAGAATGTGGGTGAAGGATCGTCACCCTAACCCACCCAGAGCCCTAGCATCACGTGGTTTTGCCCAGCCCGTGGAGAAGAGGGAGCGTGTCATCAATCGTCATCTGAACCGACTCAGACTTTCAGAGTCTTCACCCTCCAGCAAGAGGACACCCTCCATCTTAGAGACACGTTCCCCAGTCCTGACAGTTCTGCCTCTAAAGAAGTAATAAGATTTGCACGAACCCATTTGTGGAAACAGACACGTACTCTCTCGTCTGAGCATCATCGCAATCACGGCCTGCAAGGCGATTTTAAGATCATCATCAGATCTCTAACATTTTTGAAAAGGGAAGTAAGACTCTCAAGTTTTTCTACTCGGATCGAGTTCCCGACACAATATGGTTTTTACTCAGTGACTCGTGAAGATGTTTCCACCATCGGTGACTCACTTAACACAGTGTGTGATACTCTGAACAGAGTGCTGTGAAAGCTGGCATAGGAAACTTCACACATGACAATATTACAAGCATGGCTGGCTGAAACCTGTGCGAGCTGTCTTTGATCTCATCCCCTTAGCCCAGGAAGGTCCTGCATTTTATTTTTTCTAATCGATGCAGAATGCATTCTGGCATCTCTGGAAGAAGATTTTTTTATGAATTTTCTACTGACCCAAGAACCTCTGGGGCCAGAAACTCAGACAATAATAAAACAATATGGAGAAAACCTAAATGTAGTAAATATAATCTCTAAGAGAAAAATGTCTATTTTATTCTTTAAATGGTTAAATAATGTGTATTCTCCGTAATGGCTCAGCAATGCGTGGCTTGTTGATTTATTCAGCAAATATTTATTGAGTGCAAACTATGTCCCAGCTTGAACTAAATATTAGCTAAAACTCTCCAGTGGATTGCATTGCACTTAGAATAACAAAATTCCTTACTCTGACCTGTAAAACCTTACGTAATCTGGCCCCATCTTACTTTTTTGGACCCTTTCCCATGTCTCCCCTCCCCCGACCCGATTCTCACAATATTCTAGCCACACTGGTTTGCTATTCTGTCCACAGCCACACCAAATTTACTCCAGCTTCGGCATGCTGTCACTTTCTGTTCTGCTGGTCCATCAATTTCTTCCCCTGGCTCTTTCATCATTCAGGTCTCGGCTCAAATTTCACGGCTTCGAAGAGACCTTCCTGGTTCTAAAGACCCCAATCGAAATAAATGCCGCTGGCCCATCACAATAATCTGTTTTATTTTGCTAGAGAC
>NW_011889029.1:314069-323805 GCF_000151845.1 Pteropus vampyrus | reverse complement strand
TCTTGACTGCAAACTCATAAGAGACCCTAAGCCAGAACTACCTAGCTAAGCTGCTCCCAGATTCTCGTCCCTTAGAAACTGCATGAAATAATCAATGTTCTAACCTGCTAAGTATCGGGGTATTTTGTTAGACAGCAATAGATACCTAATACGGCTGCTGACGAATCCTCCCCGCACCGATCCTGGCCTCTGCTTTCCTCCGAAGGGCAGCCTCACCCTGCAACTCTACCTCCCCGAGCTGGTGGCCAGTTTATCCAGAGTGGAAGCCGCTCAGGAGTGCAAAAGCACCTCTCGCAATCGTCCACCAGGGCAGAGGGCACTTTGTTTCGGGGATCGGCTGCACCCACATTCTGTGGTTAGAACGGCGGCTTCTGTGGGGGTGTTTCTCTCGCTCCACTCCACCCCTCAGCCCTGCCCCGGATGCAGCCATGTAGCCAAACTCCTTGGATCATCAGTTTGCTAACATCTCCATCGACCTAGAAATTCAAGACTATTATAAACGATCGCTAACGTAGTCTCCAGTTTTCGAAATTATAAGTGCACAAATTCAACCGAGGAATTTATAGTTACTGGTGATTCCTAGTCTGAATCTCTGCATGGGAGTTCCCGGCATCGAATTTCCAGAAAGTTCTTCAAGTAGAGTTCTATACAGATGCCCTCTGGAAAGACCCCACTGCAGTTACTGCCCTGTGCTCCCTTGTCTCTCTAGCTCAGCCCTAAGCTTCCTAAAGTGAAAGACTAGTTCCTGTATTTCGCATTTGCCCAAGGCACTAGGATACTGCCGGGCATCCATCGATCCAGCGACCTGTCAATCAAGTGACTCATCATACAAGAATCGTCATTCAAATGGGTGTTGACGGCGGGCTTATTTACATCCTGGGCCCCCGACTAGAACAGGAATGGATGGTATAGTTCCCGTTTTTAAGGGACTCACAGCATGGGGAAGGAAACAGAAGAAAGGCACGGCACACAACAGTGAGCAAGTCCACAGAGGACTTAGAGGACCTGCTGTGTTAGCGGGCACAGGCTGCTCCCATTTTCAGAGGCATTAAAAAGACTGAAAAAGAGAGAAAAGCTTCACGCAGAAGCAGCATCGGGGAGAACACAGAACCGGGACTTGGGAGAAGCCCGAACGCTAGTCTCATTGGACTGAGCAGCCAAGCGCCCTCCTGCCAGCCGTCCGCTGGTCTGGGCTTCGGTTTCCCCTCGCACGAAGTCAAAGTGATCAGCCAGAATCACAGTTTTCAAACCGTCCTGTCATGTCCGGAAGGGGTTTTAGGGGAAGAGAGACGTGGAATCAGGTCTGAGGATGGGTCGTACGTCCCAGGTTTTATCTGTCTGACGCATTAGAGCTTCGTGAAAATCTCAGTGCATTGATGGTGACGACAGTGAGGTCTGAGAATGCCGGGTGCCGATCTCCAAGGCCCCCTCGTAAGACGTCGAAGGAAGACCCCGAAGAGGGGGGAAGGGCACCCTCTTGCTGTGGCCGTCTCCAGCTCCATTTATGTCACCAGCCACGGGGCTTCTCCACTTCGTTAAGGGCACTGTTGCCCCATTGAAGCTTCTTCTAGGGCACGGGGGGCTTGACACACGCAGATGGGTTTCATGAGCCAGAACACTCCAGTTATCCCATCATCTGAATTAACATGCTTTCCAGTTGGACGGAAATTGTCAGCTACTGTACCTCAAGCCACAGCGAAGAGCCGTGGTGTCCATTTGGACGATGACTCGCCACCTTTAAATTAATTAGGACCAAATACAATTAGAAATTCATTTCCTCAGCTGCTTAGCCAACCACACGTTAAGTGCTCAACAGCCGGATGTGGCTAGTGGCTACCGATTGGGCAGCCTGGATCAAAAATGTTTTCATCACTGCAGATGATTTTGTTGGCCGGACCTGAAACGGGAAATCAGCCAAGAAAACAGGCACAGTTATCCTCCGGCTGAGTCCAAACTCAGTTCTGTTTCCCAGACAAAGTGGAACCTCTCCCTCAAGAAAATCAATAAAGGATGAGACAATATCCAGGCCTGCTAGTGTTATTTCTTTAAGTGCCAGCTAGAAAGACCGAGATATTTAAGCTATTCAAGGCAAGAGGCTAAAAAAGCCAAGCTGAAAAACAATGGAAAAGCAGTACTTAATAGAAAAAAAAAAAATCGTAGTTCAAAATATGCCGTGGAAGATTGGCCCTACAAGCAAATATTCCTGCCACTCAATCGAGATCGCGGAGGACTCCACCCCAACTGTAGGAGAAGCCCGGCTGGCTGTCGAAAAGAACCTTACGAAGTCTGTAACCCAGACTCACAGCAGCCTGACAGCAGTGAGGTAATTTGCCTTGCTTGTCCGAAGGTAGAGACACTTCCCTCTGGAAGATATGATCATCCGGAGTCTCTACAAATTGAAGTCTTGGGGACAGCTGATCTATAACCATTATATTTCCTGCTTTTCCTTTTAACATTATGTTATGGCTCCCGAAGCATGTAATTCAATTTCCTAAAATGTTCAGTGGTTAGTCCACACCCATCAGTGTCTCAAACACTTTACAATCATTGCCTTTAGTGATCTTTTTAATAACTTTACGAGGAACAGATAAATTAACTCGCTCTCTAAGCTCTATGTTCTGGAACCCGGATGAGAAGCTCAATGACCTGGTGCAAGAATCTGTACTCTAAACAACACAAAATCTTGCCTTTTCATCTTGAATGTTCCAATTATACAAATTCCTCCCTGACGTGAGGGGGGAGAGGGATAAACCACATTTTCAAATAAAGAGATTTCTACTTTCATTTTTTCTTATACTTACTATTTATTATAAGTCTATGACTACAAACATTGCACTCAAATTGAAAAAATTAATTTTATTCTGATTCATTAATCATCATGTGGTCTTGCAAATAGGGATTTTCCTCTTGAAGTTTAAGTAGAAAAACTGCTCTGTTGTTTGTTTATAGATTGCATTTATGAACGAGGGTCTTGAGGTTTAAGGTCTGACTCAATAATGAAGAAGATGACTCAAAAAATGAAGAGTAAGCATCACTGAAATGGAAATGTGACCTTGGGAATCCATAGTTGACTATCAAAGCTTCACCTGACACATTAATTTCCAGGGCTAAACTTGTATAAAGCTGTCACGTTAGGCAACATCTTTCAACTGCACTTGGCAACAGCGTTAAAAGAAAAAAATGCAAGAAAAACTCCTCTGTACCAGAGAATCATCAACGTGGACTTCTCTAGTGAAGCCTCCTGAGCCACTAGATTAGCTGGATTAGCTGATTGCACTTGCTCTGCCCATTACTGATACTTCCTCCCTTCCGTGCTTGACCCAGGCATGGCTCGGCTCCCGGTACCACCCGTCCATCCGTCCACCTGTAATTGTGCCTGGTGGCCTCCTATGGTCTCTACAAATCGTGAACCATATTCAAGCCTTTCTCACTGATCTCTTGTTTGAATCCTGCCAAATTACATATCATTTAAGGAAGGAAAAAGGAGCTGCTTATTGAAGGAACTGATCATTTAATGCCTCTTATTTAGAGAATATTTCTGATTCTACTTCAAATTCCAACTATCCTGGAAATTCCCCAAATGAGTCATTCCTTTTTTTTTAAAAAAAAATTCTCTTCCTTTGCTTTTGGAGCCAAAATCTCTATAGCAAGGTTTTTAGTTATTATACAGCTAGATCATCTTAAGAATGGGTCTTAGATTTGTCCGTAGATGGCAAATAAATAGGGGACATAGGAAAGAGATGACTTCTCTATCGGAGATGACTTATTTGATGTCTTATTTTTCCCAAATCGATGGACTGTCCCATTAGTATGAATAGGTACTAGTGACGGTGTGTTAAAAAGCAATTTTCAATGGATCGTTTGTGCTTCTCCATGTCTTACAAATAAGGCATAACCTACCCTTATTTTTCTGGACTGTGTTTTCAAGGATGTTTATAAACTGTCTTGGAAGATAGAAATAGTATCTCCCTTTAGAACAGAAAGCAAATTCGCTTAGAGGCCGGCACGATAGAGAGAGTGTCTTTCTCTGGAACAAAGAGCAAGTATATTTATTGCCCGTTATAAAAGAATTCAGTCCTATAAACCCAAGTTTCCTCTCCTGTAATGCAACCCACAGCGCACGCAGACATCATCTGGTCCTCTTTGTGTCACCTGTGGGAATCGGTGCTTGAGGAACCAGCACAAAAATGCTCATACTCTGGCTACTGCTGTTTCCGTGATTAATAAACCGTCCTTGGTTTCCGACCCAGGAGTGCCATAAATTCTACCATCATTCATGAAACCGTGGCAGTTTAACTTATTAGCTTGCAAGTAGTATGAAAGCAGAAGTCTCCGAAAAACCCTATTATCCTATGTAAACTGAAAAATAAATGGACTCTTGGCACATAGCGTCTATTTGACAGTTATTAATGCTAAAGAGAGGAAAGAAAGAGACAGCTCATCAAGTGGAGCTATCTGGTTCGGGTCCAGCTTCACTCTAGATTAAGGGATGGCTGAGGACAGCCCATGGACCAAAGCCAGACTGTGGCCACTTTCTGTGCTGCTGGGCTAAAAGAGGTCTTTATATTTTTAAAGGGTTGTAAAACACAGACAAATAAGATGCGATGGGGACCAGATGTGCTTTGCAAAACCTACAATATTTACTATCTGGACCTTTACAAAAGAGAAAAATGTTTCTGACTGCTGCTGTAGATACATGTAGACTTTCCTTAGAGATCACAGAATCAGAAAAAATATATATGTGTGGACTCGTAGCATGGCTCTGAGCAATTCCACCGGTTAAGACGCTTGCTCAGATGTCAATGTATATAATCCACGAGACCCAGAGAAGGGGCTGCGAAACTAGGCTCAGGGTCTAGTACTCGCAAAGATGGAGGACAAAGACCCAACCTCATGGCTGTGCCTGAGCGGACAAGGCTTCCCCCTGAGCGAGGTGGGCTGGAACATGGTGTCTGGCCCAGAGCACTTGTCAGTGGACAGCAGAACAGACAAAAGTGTCATTGACGTATTAAGACTGGATCCTATGACTCACGCTCTCCCTGGCGCCCCCCGCGGGCCAGAATGCCAGAGGTAGGCAAGGACAGACTTTCGTCCCTTCTATGATTATGGTCCAGGCTTCCATTGTCCCTTCACCCCGGAAACGACCCTGACAAGCATTTGCAGGGTTAGCTGAAAGGAGGCAGGTATGCTTAAACAAATAGGATCTCTCACGGGGTTTCTCGTGTGGCTCTGCAGAGGTCCCGATGGTCCTTGGCACATGTCCAGAGACAGTTTATAAAGCTCTGTCAATTGCGTTTTCTTTGTTAACGTCCCCACGTCGCCATGTCGTAAATAGCATCCGCCATGCTCGCCTCCTCGCTGAGTTTTCACACTCGCTCTTGCCTAGGCCAGGAATCTGAGCGACATCCTGATACCTACTAATCACCTGCTTGTCCTCGTGGCTCAGCTCAAACAGCCCTTCCCCAGGAAGCCTCCTCCAGCTCTCCAGGACAAGTTAGGACCTCTGTGTCCTGTTCCATGCTTTTCCTTCTTAACTGCCAGCACATTTATAATACACACGTGGCGGCACCTCTGCTCCCCACTGACCGCCATGAGAGCAGGAGCGAAGGGCGCCTGTGCCTGACTGTACCCCCAGGGTGCAGCACACAGTGCAACCCAGGACCCAGGCCGTGTGGGGTGAAGAACAGGATCAGGATTTCCTGCCCCCACTTCATAGATGAGGAGATTAGCTACAAGCCCAAGGCCAAAACCTGGGCTCAGACTCTGGTCCTTCGAAAATAACGAGTCTTGCAAGGTCTGTGTTTTTCCACGGCCGCTTCTGTTAAATTTAGTAGGATTCGTGTAGGTAAAAGCTACTTTTGCGATGGTCCCTATGTTGGGATCCTCCGGCCTCCGAGCTCTTGAGACTTGTAGGAGTTGCTTAGGCAATGAGTAAATACAAGTCGTAGTAAAAAAACAAAAACACAACAGCAATTGTCCATTCCCACAAAAGTAGACCCCTTGTACTCAGGAAGCAAGGAGAGTTATGTTGGTGCCACTCAGGGTGGACTCTGGCTCTGTCCCATCGTCCCTGCTCGGGAGTAACCATGACTTTGATAAACACCAGAGTAAAGTCTGGGGATGATGAGTAGGTGACACCACTCCAGATTCATAGGCTCAGAGCACACGAGAGTTTACGATCCCGTAAATATTAGGTGTTGTCTGCTCAGAAAGCTCTCAAATCCATCCATCTCGGTGCTTTGCCGCCTCTGTAGGCACACGGGACTGGTTTCTGGTTCATTCACGTTGCCAATCACATCCACAGAGCAGGATTGGGGGAAGGGAAGAGGGACCTATAAGTAGTGTTCACAATGCCATGATTCTTCATGTGATCGACAGATATTTATAGATAATCCAGAAAATGCCTTGGAGAATAAAATGGCTTGTTCCCTTACTTATTGAGATCCCTGTCAAAAGCCAGCAATCTGGAAGGATTTTCTTGACTACCGTATTAAAAACATCACTGCACCATATCCCCAGCACCCTCGAACCCCTACCCAACCTGTTATTTCCATAGCACCCATTACCGTCTGATACATTATACATTTATATTTTTTATCTCTGCTCTCATTAGCATACGAGCTCCAGGAGAGCAAGGACTTTTATTTTGCCTATGTCTACACTCTTAAAGTCTTGCTCACTGCATAGCACACAGGAGGCACTCAATACGTATTTGTCGAGTGAAGAAAAGAATGAATTAATGAATATATTAGCAGACAGAGAAACCTTCCCGATGCATTTATTTCTATCCAGAATGGGCTCCTCGAGCTGTCTTAGATTAAGGAAATCGTTAGACCATCACCTGCTCTGTAGCTGTCTCCATGAGGTCAATTCCTTCCCAAGCACCTGCTTCACGCTGCTTGCTCTGAAGCTCCAGGCCCTAAATCCACAACCTTCCACCTCAAGGGTCCTGGTCCAACCCCGACTGGTTCTGTCAATGGTCACCTGTTCTCTATTTCTGGGACAGAAATCTCATTGACTCGGCTTCAGTGCTGTGTGACCCTCGGCCCATTGAACCCGTTTGGGTAGGGATTGTCTAGTTGTCCTTAGGTTGTCCCTTACAGGCTATGAATGGAGAAGGTCCTTTAGGAAGGAAATGTGTTGTGTGATACAACTGACATTTCTAGTACAAAGTCAAACGGTGACACCGCTGGGCCATTAAATCAACCATTTTTTGGCGTTACCATTGTTTATGCTCATCCTTTATCCTTTCTTCAAGTGGCTCCCAACACTGGAATATATCACATGGTCACAAAATTGGACCCCTCCTCAAATTTATTTCCAGTTCCCTCCTTCATAAATCATTTTCTGACTATGTCAGCTCACAGTGACACGCTAGCCTATGTGGCATTTGTATAATTCATAACCACATGATCAACTTGACCGAAATCTCTTTGTTGATACATATATATCGTATTTTATACGTTATTTACTGCTTATCGTGTGTATATGTTAGGATCTCATTGAGAGTTGATTAATAGGGGTGCATGTGTCAGCCGAAGCCCTTCGCATTGTGATTGCTTTTAAGGGAATTATCCCGCCTGTCTGGAAATGCTGAATGTCCGAAGCAGAGGGGTTCAGACGCGTTCCATGAAGGGAAACTAAGCTTTACATAGTTTGATACTCCTACTGGTACCTTTATGTACAGATGGTGTGACAGGAAAAACACACGAACAGTGCGTGAGAACTGTCTATGAGGCATTCCGCGTAATTCATGCTGTGCTGTCCCGGAGTGACATTAACAGGCAGAAATCAAAACGATCGTAGTGATTGCATGCATGCGACAAACTAAATCTAGGTTAAAATTTTTTTTCTGTACATTCCGTTTGGATTTATTTTACGTTTTCTGATTTTGAGTTTTCTTTGTCGAAGAGAAGGAGCAAATGTAAGTTTATGCTAATGGTAAAGTATTTTAAAAAGAGAGATCTGTACTTACTGGGAAAATGGCAAGCGTTGGAAAACATTACTGAATAAGTATGATACAGGATCATTTGTGTGATGTAGTTTCAACTTATAAAGACAGCTGGTTAGACTTGAAGTCAAATGAAAATGTGCCAACACTATACTGCCTTATGCTGATATTTATGCCTCGTCCTCTCTGAAAAGCTTAGAGCATACTCTCAATTGTAGCTAAAAAAAAAGGTAAATATTTATAGCTGAATAAATTATGTGACTGTTCAGAAGGCAAATGTTATTATTTCTGAGGTCCCAAAACTTAAAAATAAATAAAAAATATTTAAAAATCATAACACGGCAAGAAAAAAAGGAACTCTTTCATAGAAATCATTTTAAAATTTAGCCTATTTAGTGGATATTTTCACAATGCTGGTGTGAATTGTGGTAACATTTGTAAAATGCTTCTCTGTTGGATGTCCGTTAATCTAGAGTTGCATTCAAATTTAAATAAAGGTCACTGGGCAGCAGGAGCTGGCACAGAGAACTTAAAAAAAAAAAAAGCATATCTTTAATGACTGGAATACACAATCTTCCATCTTTGAAGATGGCAAATACTATTGCATCTTTCCTGTTACAATAAGATTAGAAGTGTCACCTGATGCCTGATGCCTGCCAAAAGGATCAAAGCAATCTAAAAAAAGGCTTAGGGAGAACACGACCCTGCGCGATGCTTTCAGAAGTGTTGGGTGATGGCGAGGTATGTCTGGGCTTTGAAGTGTCACCCGTCCGAATGACACAAGCGTGAATTCTCGGAGCAGTAAGCATTACTCCATCAACAGGTAAAACCTACAAGGAAAAGGAGTAGGTACAAGCTGATGAGGCGGTTTTCATGAAACATCATGTGTCAGTGGCGTTTGAAATATCTTTTTTTCCCCTCCATGATTAGCATAAGGAACAATGGCAATGACGGAATAGAAACTTCTATTGAAGGTTAAAAAAAAAAAAGTATGTTTGAGCCCTCAGCTTCGGGCTTTCATTCACTAATTGAATTTGCAGGAAAACTGTCACCTTACACCACAGACAGCTTCTGACATCTTCTCCGTGGTTAAGGGAAAGAGGTGAGTGGCGAGAGGAGCAAGCTTATTTTCACTAGAGAGCTAGCTATTCATTGAGCCTTTTTTTTAAAGCATCGAGGCATTTGTTGAATGAATGAATACATGAGTGGGTGGATGAATACAACAGTAAAAAAAGAAAAAAATAGACAGCAATAAATGCCACGAGAACTTTATCCAAAAGGGCAGTGTTCACTTCCAGCTGGAGGGGGCTTCCTGTTGGGAGATCATATTCGATGGCCTTAAAAGGTGAGTCAGGCGTAAGTTTACAGCTGTTGGAACAGCATTCTAGGTCAAAGAAAGCAGAGCAAAGCCCCACACACGGAAGCACAGGACAGTGAAGGATGCCTGGCCGGGGAGAGCTCTTAGAGTAGCACCAAGGTCCCGTTGCCAGGGCCTGGGAGACCAGGTGGAGGCTTCGGCCTCCACTGCGCGGGCCCGGGGGAGTCTTTAAAGGCATCTGAGCAGGGGAGTGACTCCGTTAGGGGAGTGACTCCATCCTTTAAATCGGTTCATCCGACAACAGTGGATGAGATAAACGGGCAGAGGGGGTGAGCTGCAGAAAGGTCAGTTAGGAGGAGGCAGTTTAGCAGGCGCAGTCAGAGACGAGGAGGGCCGACATCCACCTGGGGTCGACGGGGACAGAGGTTGGGGATGAAAGTGAGAACTACTTCACCGCCAGACCTGCC
>NW_011889029.1:312649-314019 GCF_000151845.1 Pteropus vampyrus | reverse complement strand
AAAAAATAGACAGCAATAAATGCCACGAGAACTTTATCCAAAAGGGCAGTGTTCACTTCCAGCTGGAGGGGGCTTCCTGTTGGGAGATCATATTCGATGGCCTTAAAAGGTGAGTCAGGCGTAAGTTTACAGCTGTTGGAACAGCATTCTAGGTCAAAGAAAGCAGAGCAAAGCCTCACACACGGAAGCACAGGACAGTGAAGGATGCCTGGCCGGGGAGAGCTCTTAGAGCAGCACTAAGGTCCCGTTGCCAGGGCCTGGGAGACCAGGTGGAGGCTTCGGCCTCCACTGCGCGGGCCTGGGGGAGTCTTTAAAGGCATCTGAGCAGGGGAGTGACTCCGTTAGGGGAGTGACTCCATCCTTTCAGTTGGTTCATCCGACAACAGTGGATGAGATAAACGGGCAGAGGGGGTGAGCTGCAGAAAGGTCAGTTAGGAGGAGGCAGTTTAGCAGGCGCAGTCAGAGACGAGGAGGGCCGACATCCACCTGGGGTCGACGGGGACAGAGGTTGGGGATGAAAGTGAGAACTACTTCACCGCCAGACCTGCCGGATGCACAGCCGAGCAGGTGTCTGTCTGGGACAGAGATGAGGTCGGAATGAAACCGGTATGAAATCGTTCAGCCCGGGAAGGTGGTGCCTTTAACGAAGGGTGCTTGGGTTGGAAGGCTAACTTCCTGTGGATACCTAGACTTCCAGGACTTTGAGGCTGGATCTCCAGCCCGAGATACCCGTGGACAGTGGAGAATACAGCCTTAAAACTCAGCAGAGAGGTGACCGCTAAAGAGGACACGGGGACCTTTTCTTCTTTCTCCTCTTCAAGAGGCAAGGTCCAAAGTCTTTTTCAGACACGAGTGCTTAACCGGCGATATTTTCCACATCACCTGTAGCTCGGCATCTACGGCCAGATCACCGGTGGTCTTTACGAGCCTACGTCTTCGTGCAAAGCATTAGTCTACTCCCCTTACTCAGACGGCAAAGCGTGTAGTGCCTTTTAGAAAGTTCTCCATAAAAAAAAATTGGTATTTTTCTAAAACATGGTCCAAAAAACAACAAAAACCTGTCGGCACACAGAAACTGAGGCTCGTCCTCTTCACCTGGCAGAACTTAGCAGAGCGTTAGGCCAACAGGGCGCACGTGAGGGATGTGTGCGCATCGACGGATCCCTGTCGTCGGCTCCTGACCCCATGAGTTGAAAGGGTGGTGGCAGCTGTGTGGTACAGGAAGACTGTGTCCCAGGGAAGACAGAGGTCTACTGAGGCCTGATATGAGCGCAGCCTAAAGAGGACCCATCAGGTTCAATGATGTGACATTAGATATTTACATCATTTAGAAGGGCGGTTTCCTGTTCGGAGCAGAATATGCCAAACAC
>NW_011889029.1:294447-310854 GCF_000151845.1 Pteropus vampyrus | reverse complement strand
GTTGTCATTCTCATTCGGGATTGGGGAGTTCTTTAGTATGTTGGGTTGTGCTCAAATTCTCCCTGCCTTACTCACCCCCAGATCCCCAGCAATCAGCGCGACAATGAACTGCCCTTAGGTAACAACCGCTTCAAAAGGATAATCTCCAGGACAGTATTTTTTCTGTCTTCGACAGAATAAACATGGAGTAAGGAAAAGAACTGAAGTTGAAAAGAATGGGTGTCAAGTCTTCGCTCCATCATTTCCTGGCTGGGTCATTTTCGCTAATTCTCTTGCTTCTCCCTTAACTTCTATATATTTATGTGTAAATCAGGTCAGTGGAATCTACTGCATAGGGTGATTTTACGAATTCAGTAAATAATGTAACTAAAGACTTGTTTTTTGGACATAATATGCATTTAATATATTTTTGTTTCTACACCTCCTCTACTCTTATTTAAATTAACTAAAAATTCAGAAAGATTTATTGCAGCCTTGTTTCTTTTGGAAAAAGTCTGTGGCTCAAAAAAAGTTTGTTTAAAAGAAGCGTACGTGTGTGTAAGATTGTGGGTACGCGAGCATCTTGGCAGGTGATAAAAACAGTAAGTGCAGAAGAGTAAAAACTATTTAACGCGAATCCTTCGTTTTTTTGTTCCGTTATTTAATTCGCAACAAGAGTCGACATAGCATAAGCGACTTTTGTAGTTTGAAAATAACTATTCGAGAAAGAGTTTGAAAGCCATTTTTAAATCAATCGAATCGGAGAGCACAGTACTTCATTTGGTAGGACAGCGAAGTTGTGCTTCTGGACTGTTTCCGACCTGTGGATTTTGGGGTGGTATTTTTGGTTGCTTTTGTTTTGGGGGGCAGAAGTTGAAGGAGAGGAAAATGGGTCTCTCCAAGCTCGCCCGAAGAAAAACGAGAACTCTACCGTTGCCTCTCAAAGCACGAGGCCGCTGGAAGAAGGGCTGGGTGACAGTATGCAAAACAGATGTGAGGCCATTTGTCATGGGTGACACAGCGGGGCCTGTGCTTGGCAGCCGCGTCTGTAGACAGAGGGAAGCCACCTAAGACGACAGAGTGAATTCTTCTCTTCCCTTCCGGCGTCTGCCGTGGGGTTTCTGTGGGCCCGGAGCTAGGAGGACTCCATCGTGCGTGGGGCCTCTGTTTCCTTCACTGAGTGACAAGGGACAGGGACAACAGAACAAGGAAGAGGTAGCATTTTGCTATCCGGGAAGGAGAGAAGCACTGATATTCGTTTACCACGGAGCACGTCATGGTCTATACACCTTGCTTGCCTCACAGCGGATGTTTAATCAATATTTGTGCTTTTGAAGACAAACCGAATAAATGGCTACTGAACATCACCCTTCTCTCAGGAAAAGCTGAATATGTGTACACGTAGGTTCAATGAGATGGGATCGTTTATAAGTACAGAACGTCAAGAAAAACAGGACGATGCGAGAAAGTGATAACTTATGACATGCACGGATTCATTGTAATCGGTGTTGTCAACCATTTTTTAAAGAGTAGAGACTGGAGAATTAGAGAGACGGTTCATGGGAGCTGCTATGCTAACACGAAATGCAGGACAGCTCGGCAACCTCTCCCGAACCTCCCGAAGATGTGAGTGTAATGGGCCACGATGTTTCGAGGTCCTACAGTCCTTCCTTGCTAAACTATCACAGAAACAGAAGCTTAGCCACTCAATTATTGATAGTTAATAAATATTCATCCAATACCGTTGCATACGTGCTAATGCCTTTGGAGGTGCTGGTCATGTCCTAGGCTGGGAGGCAGGGGTACGTTAAAGACAAATGAACGGGGGGAGAAAATGAATTGTCCTGTTTCCCACATACTTCAGATGATGCTCTGATAGAAATGACAGAATTTGTTATCTGTCAGGGAAATTCTCAGTGCATATATCGTTTCTGACAGTGTCCTCCCCGATGATGGAGACTCACTCACCTTCCAACATGTTGTGGCATTTCACGAAGGCCCTATTACCCGCCGTTCGAAAAGGACAAACACGCATCGCAACGATCTCAAGCGATGTAGACCACAAAATAATCACAGGGCTGTCGCCCACGGGGTGTGAACACTTGTGATGGGAAATTTCTAGATCAGAAAAATGCACTTGTTAACACGAAACATTTGGGAGTGTTACTGTGGATGATGAGTCTGTATTTTTTATTTCACGGCCAGTTTTCCTCTTCTAGGAACTTAATTATTTCATGCACAATGCCCCCGGCAGAGGCATAGAGAGACGCACGGCAGTCTCATTTAATCTATTAGATTTCTTTTCTCCAGGCCCTCAAGGTACAGAAGCAAATTCCAATTGAGTGATCGAGGCCTGAGTCATCGAATAAGTAACTCAATTTCTCATCCTTGTTCACTGAGCCAGTTGTGTGAAGAAACACAATGTTTTTTTGTTGTTGTTGTTGTTTTTTTTTCTGCCAAGTGTGCGGATGGGCTTACTGGAACATCGCATTCAGAAATTGCATCGAGATGCTGAAGATCATTCATCGTGCAAGAGGAGGGAGACGAAGTCGGAAGTATGTCTCTGAAGATGGATTTTTTTCAAAGTGCAGATACAGCAGATTAGTTCTCAAGTTAAAGAACTAGTATCTCAGCAACTAACAACCGGAGGCTGCACAGGAAACAAGTGTAGACGTTGTTTCATTTCAGAAGGAATCTGTTGATGGAAATGGTTGGGTGATCTCTTCATTCTTCATTGAACTAAACATTTTTGAGTGTTTAGGACATTCTAGCCAAACTACCAATAAAAGGGATATAGAGATAAATAAATCATAATCTTTGCCCAAATCTTCTCGTATAAACAAATCATTGCAAATGGTCCAGGAAGGTAATGATAAAGATACACTCAGGGCATGATGGAATCATCAAGAAAAGACACCAACCCACCCAAGGGAGTTTGTGAAGAACGTCTCACAGAAGTTGGTGCTCAGGTGTGTAACCACAGAACCAGCTCAAAATGTCCCTGTCCTGTTAAGGAGACACTGAGTTGATTTTCATACCAAACCACACGTCACGCAGCCAGAGCATGAGCAGAGCAGAGAACTTTGACCTCCAGCTGCATCCGGAAACAAAGTCCCACCCTCACCCACCACACACTTACACACACAGATCCAAAGGACCAAGACAGAGCCAGAACCTGAACACTGGAATCCTTTCAGAAGCAAGGGGTCCATTGGCCAGGAAGACCTGGTGTTGATGCCCCTTTACCATAAGCCCTCCAGGCAGAGCTTGCCCTATGGTGTTTCCCCCGACCCTTTAGATGCTTGACCTGGTCCAGCGAGCGAGATGGGTTAGGGGCAGTACCAGGTCTCGCATCTTTTCTGTTGGTGCCTTCTCCATCAACAAACCTTTCCTGATTCCAAACTCTGACATTCTGAGTTTTGGCCTCTCAAACTGTCAGGCACATGCAGTAATAGGAGTGTGGCCAAAAAAGAGGCCACATACTAACCCTGACAAGCTCGAGGAAGGCCGGCACGATGGGCCCAACAACTCAGGGACCTAAAGCAACCATGTAGGACGGTCCGAACATAAAAATTCCTAACTAAAAGCAGGTCACGGCGGGTAGATACATCCTGGGCCTGAAGCTTTCTTGACAAAGGTCAATCGTTACCTTAAGTGAGCCCATCTACTGTCTTTTTTGCATCTAAGATCACTTACCCTTGGAATGTCCTCTTTCTCCAGACCCCTCCCCCTCCCCCGCCCCAATGCAAAACTCAGCGCACCGGAGCACGAGACACAGAACCCCTCGTGCTTATCTTGTCTCCCCTACACCACCTCTTTGTTCTGTGAATGCTAATGATTAACTCTCCCATCCCCACAAATGCCAAACAAGTGTGTGTCTCTCCCTTTTCCTTTTTATCCAATCCCAGAAGCTTCCCGCCTTTGCTTTCTCCCGCCTCCCTCGTCTGCCACCCACGGATGTCATGTCACCCTCCTTACGTCGCCTCTTGTAATTCTAATGTATAAAATAAACCACAAAACTGCCATTCTCCAGAGCCTTTTCGTAATCCGTTGAGATTTCGCTTCGTGGCAATTGTCATCAGTCCGGCTCAGATAAACTCATTAAGATTCTCTACAGGTCTGGCCGTTTCTTATGTCGGCAGGAGGAGGCTTATAAGAAATAGTCGAAGGACTAGGGCTGGGAGCTGGCGGGGAGAGCTGGTGAGGAAGAAGGCGGCGAGGACTATTATTTCTCCTTCCTGCAGTTACTCAAGGAAGAAACCAGGGGACTTCGGTAGCGTTTTAGAGAGAGCACAAGCTGATGACATCTTCCCGGCCACCTCTACCAGAGTAACGATAGCTACCACTCGTCACTCACCTGCCGTGTGGCAGGCACTGTGCCAAGTGCTACACACACTCGGTCTTACTTAATTGTTTTGGCACACCTAGCAGGTTGGTATTTTTATCTGTTTTTCACAGATTAGGACACGGAAGGTCAGAGCAGTTAGGTAACTCACTCAAAGTCACACAGTCAATAAGGGAAGATCGACACCTAGGTTCTAGGTGCGAGTTGACCCCAAAGCTTTTGCTCTTGACCTTGATGCTGGATCCCTCCTTATTTTGTTTCATGGTGGTTTTAAGGTGGGGTGCTGACTTTATCGGGGTTGAGATGGGCATCAGCATCCCCACTCCATTCTTATCTATTACCTACTCTGCTTCTGGCGTGAAGCGAAGTACATTATGTTTTGTTGAATTTAAAACATTCAACGAGTTTGGAGAATTTCTGTTCAAAACCCCATCCTCTGTTGACATCCCAGTTTCTGCCAAGTCAAGTCTGGAGGGTGCCGCTAGCTGCAGAGGAGACTGTTTTCGACCTGCTCTGGCCCCTGGAAGCCCTGACTTTCTTACCATTTCTGGTACATGTCAGCCCCCTCAGCCCCCAACTTGAGCATGCGCTGTTCGGCCCATCATGCAAAGCTTGCTTCTATTCTGCTCCGATTCCTGTCGATTCCTTATCATGTTTCAGGATGCGGCTCAAACATCTCATTTTAAAGTCTTTCCTGACTCTCCCGAAAGGAATTAGGCTTCAGCTCTTCCGGGTTTTTCTAACATCCTGTTGATATTGCCTTTGGATGCTTCTCATTTCATTGCAAAGCTTTTAGAAATATCTTCTTTGTACTTATGTCGTTCAGAAATACATATTCAGTGTTTACTGGGTTCCTGGAACTCTTCTGGAGAGAGAAATAAACGTGACGATCTCTGTCCCTTCTGTCACGGAGTTCACAATGTAGAAATAGAGACAAACAGTAAATGCGACAAATAAGTAAACAAGACTCGTGCACATTGTGGCAAACACTGAGAAGAGAATACACAGGATGAGACGATAGTAATGGACGATAGACATGTGAACTTGACGGAACCATGGGGCGTCCAGATATTTGGCTAAACATGATTCTGGGTGTGTTTCTGTGGGTGTTTCTGGATGAGATCAACATTGGAATCAATAGGTTGAGTAAAGCAGATTGCTCTCCCCAGTGTGGGTGGGTCTCGTCCAATCAGTCGAAGGCCTGAAAAGCACAAGAGCCACGTGAGGGATAATTCTTTCCTTCTGCTTGACTGTCTTGGAGCCGGGACATTGGTCTTCTCCTGTCTTTGGACTCAGACTCAGAGTGGAACTTACACCATCGGCTCTCCTGGGTCTCCAGCTTGCTGGCTACAGATCTGGGACTTCTCAGCCTCCATGACCACATTAGCCAGTTCCTTATAATAAATTTATGTCTATCTATCTCCATCTCTATCTATCTGCATCACCTGTCGGTTCTCTGGAAAACATATGGGTTTAGGGAAAGTCTCTCTGAAAATAACACTTGTGCTGAGCTCTGGAGAGTAAGAAAAAAATCAGACATAATAAGAGCCAGAAAAAAAAAATTTCAAATAAAATGAAACATGAAAGCGAAAGTTTGAGGCTGAAAGAGACAAAAAGAAGGGAGTCAGCATGAGATCATATGGGAGAGAGAAGCAGAGACCAGATCACTCGGTTCTGATTGTGAAGGAAGGAGCTTGAATTTTTTTTTCCTGAAAGCATTAAAAAGCTCAATAAATATTCATGTGACAACTGAATGAATGGGTAAGTATTTCCCGACTGGTGAAAGCAATTTGAAAACTCTAAAAAAAAACAAAAAAAAAACCTGACACTGTTCTGTCCTCATCCCTTGATAACTTTCGTTTGGAGGGCCCGGCAAACGGCGTCAAAGGGCAGGACGCAGAAGAAAAGCCAGCGACGTCACGTCTGAGCAGCAGAGGCGACGGACGTGCAGCCTAAGTACAAATGAGTTTCCTGACGTTTTTGCAGCTGGAGGTCTCTCTCTGGGGTTGCAGGACACGTGGGGATGCAGACTACATTTCCCAAGCATCCTAGGCAATGACTCATCCGCTCGGGGACAGCAAGGAAATTTCGCCTCCTCCCAGGAAGCCAGCCACAGCTTTGCGCAAGAGCACCCTCTTCTGTGCAGTTGGAGCCCCAGGCTCCGGAGGACAGGATGCCCTCCCGCCGTCCGCCGCAAACTCCATCCCGAGAAAGTTGCAGCTAAGGGAAAGCCAGTCTCTTGGCTTCCAGCCTTTCCTCCATACTCCAAAAGGCCACGCAATGGGGTTTTTGTCTAGACTGCCCGCTGAAGAACGCAGCCGAGATGGGGAGCAGAGTTTGGAGCACTTTATTGAAAGGGGAAGGGATGAGCTTTCCACCAAATAAAATTCCACCTCATCGCCCAAAGTTATGGGGCTTTTCCAAGATGCTCAGGTCGACTCGTCCTGGGAACTAAGGCAAACAAAGTGATGGCCAGAGTCCACAGGGAGGAGAGACGCCCAGAGGTGACAGGAACGGAACCAGACAAGTCCTGCACGTGTAACCGATCGGGCTGCGCTTTGAGTGGAATAGCTTTAAGACGGGGTGACTGGGCTCTGGTATAATTCTGTTCTGCTTTCAGTAGACTCTCCCGTACAGGAGAAGATGAACCGCTGCCGGGTACCCGGCACATAGCACTCGCTTCAGTGTTTACAAATCAGAGTTCTGGCTTCCCATGTTTTCTCGAGGAGGGAAACAGGAAATCTTCTCTGTCCTTTATGCCTCAGCTCTCTGGTTATTTCAGACCACTAAGGCCCCAATATTTCCGCCTATAAAACAGCCTCCACACCCTCAGGAACATACGACGGAGCATTATCTGGCTCACGATGGTGCTGGTTGGCAGGGCGGAGTCGCTTGTCTCAGCTGGGTTTGCTCGTGTGTCTGCAGCTGCCGGGCGTTGGCTGGGGGCTGCTGGTCTAGGTTGGCCTCGGCGTGGGTGGCTCAGCTGTGCTCCCCGTGACTTGCACCCTCCTCCTGGGATGAACGGTCTGTCTCGGGCATATTCTCCTCATGAGAATGGCACAGGGTCAGGAGTATAAACTCAAGCAAGAAGACACTTCTCAAGACTCTACGGCTTCATGGCCAAAACAACCCACATAGCCAAGTTCACCATCGTTGAAGTTGGGAATTAGATTCTTCCCATGGGAGTTATGGGGGTGGGGAGGAAGAGTATTTCTGAACCCGAATCGAATCTATCAGGTACAGCCTTTCTTACGTAGTGAGTGGAGGGAGGACAAGTTAGCACATGTGGAGAAAAGACCCCAGTCCCTAGGTCTGGCCCCTCGAGTGCATCCTGAGGGCCAAAGCTCTGGTTAGCATTAGCTCATGTAGATATGGGGGCGAGGCGAAGACCTCTGTTGGGATATGTGAATGGCCGCCATGTTGGAAAAGGGACTGAGATTCTAGAAGGCAGAACTAGTACTAAACAGTAGAGGTTAAAGGTTTCCACTCCACTCGGTAATTAGAGCACGAAATAGTAGAGCTCTGTAAATATGGCTCATACTTCCTCCAGTCTTCCTGAAATTTCAAGAAAAGGACCGGTAGTTATTTCATAAGAAATGTGATCCAAAGAGATTGGAATCGGAGGAGAAATCGGACTAGCTGAACTTCGTCTAAATTTGGGAATTCCATAAAATCTAAAGAAATACCTTTTTATTACTATACATATAATAATACTAGTCACGATTCATGATTCTTTCATGATGCTTTGTCGTTTGGAGCATATCATCATATCCTCAAAACGATTCTGTGAGTTACAGGGCATAGAGATTTCGCTCCCATCGTGCACCAGGAACCAAGGCTCAGAGCTGAGCGATTTCCCCGTAGACACATAGTAAGCAGGGGCAGAGAGACTCTTCCCAGAGGAGCCTGTGCACTGTGCTGTCACTGCCAAGTCTGGCCACAAGGAGAAAAATTGCTGCCAATCCGGCCATCGTTGGAGAAAGGAAGAGCCGATTTCAGAAATGCCGCCCGGGACTTTGTGTTCGGAGGGTTTGGCATCAGCATCACCTATGGGATAAAACAGCGAGCACCTCAGCGAGCCAGCTCTGGGGGGCAAGGACCTCGCTCTTCCCCAAGACACCGCAGCAGTGTGTCTCCTTGTGACACAGCGCACTTCCAGGTAGAGAAATCCTGTTGGCAACGTTTTTGTTTTTTCTGTTTTTGTCCAAACTTTAAAATCGAGCTTCGATGTGCTTTGCTTAGTTTTCCCCCGTTCTCACTGTAGAGGGCAGAGGTCGCCGCCTCCTTCATACTTTTCATCCTCACTTCAGACGAGACGGCAGCATCCATAGAGCTTCATCTCTGCACCCCGCTTCCTGTCCACCCTACTTTCCTACAGCTGCCCCACGGGGCCGGATGAGGGGCAAGCAGGAAAGGGACCTCCTGGCAGCTGTACGCGCAACCCAAACCCTCCCTTTCTGAAGTGCAGGGCTTGTCACGCTCCCCTCCCTGTCCCCAAGGCCCCATGTCACTCTGGAGTCAGGACACCTGGACGTTTGTTCTCAGGTAATTTTTCAACTCTCTATCAGCACTTAATGGCCTTGACTTTTTTGACCGAAAGAAGGCTAATTAAAATGACAAACCTCACCTCGATTGATTGCTGCACGGGCGAAAACAGTAAACAACCATGACACTCTCTCCCACCCCTCCCCGACCTCCACACCTGCTCCGTGACGGATGTAACGAGAGAAATGGAGACAACGGTGCTTCCTACCCATCCAAGTCCCTTCGCTTCCCCCACCCTGTCTACATCCACCCCCCACCCCCGAATACGGAACCCCCAGCAAGGGTGCAACAGGTAGACTTGACAGGTAGACTCGTCTCGTCTAGTTCCAATGACAACCCAGGGAGGCGCTTATCATCCTGTGCATTTCACAGATGAAAACGTCAAGGTCCCACGAGGTTGAGTGATTGGCTCGAAGTCACATAGCTGCTAGACAGATTACTAATTTGACTCCGACACTTGAAAGGACCCAGAATTCTTTGTTCTCCAGAAGCATTCGTTTTTAGTAATTACAGTACTTGAGCTACAGGGAGGGGGCAAACATTTATTGAGCATTAACGACATGCAAAATGTTGTTCTTGGGACCGGGAGGTGAGTGCAATGACAGAATTGGGTCCCTCCTGAAGGGAAGAGTGAGGACACTCAGGGGGACAATCCTTCGATGTAACGCTGCCGACTCCGGCAGCACAGCCAACAGGATGGAGGCTGGTGTGTTTGGGATGGAGTGCGTTTCGGGGGACACAGTAAATACGATATTGAAGAGCCAACAACGGCCAGATCCCATGGGGCATTTTCACCAACATAAGGACTCAGTGTTTATTCTGACTGAAATGGAAAGCCATCGAGTGTTTTGAGCAGAGGATCTGACTTATCTTAGGAGACTCTGATGAGTTTGGAGAGATTGGATTGCCAAACACAAGCGTGGGAGGGTGGGGGTCAGCAAGGAGGCCACGGCAGCCACCCAGGAGAGAGGCGTGGATGGTTTGGACCCAGGTACCAGGGGTGGAGACACTAAGAAGCCGTAGAATTCTGTTATATCTTCGACGTACGATCATCGAGAACATGTGACAAGTAGGAAAGGGACCTGTGAAAATGAGATGAAGGAAGGACAACATCAAGGTTGTTCTCCTGAAACCACAGTCGAGAAAAGCTGCAGGAGTAAGGGTGGAGGAAAGATCTGGAATTCAGTTCTGGACATCTTGAGTTTGGGGTGTCAGTCTGACCTCTCAGCGGAGATGGTAAATATATCATCGGATCTTCTGATGGAGTGAAGACACGAAGCCTGGACTTGTGATACACGTTTAAGAGTCATCAACATACGGATTGTATTTATATCATACGATCGGAGAATATCACCCAGGAGTGGGTGAGGAGAAGGGTTCCAGCCATCGAGCCCGCAGTACCCCAGCACGAGGAGGTAGAGGACAAGATGAGGGACTAGCAGAAGGCGCCTGAAGCGTGCCCCGAAGACGGGAAAACCAAGAGTGCAGTACGTTCGAAGCAGAGAAAATATTTTAAAGGATAGAAGTGATCGATCGAGCATCTCAGACGCTGCCAAGAGGCCAAGTGAGATGAGACCCGTGAGAATCGAACACTGCGCTTAGAAATGAGGAGCTCGCTGGTGACCCTGACAAGATATTTCCTGCAGAAAGGTGGGGGGCGAGAGCGCAAGAGCTGACGACACCTTGGCACAGCCATGGGCGCTCCGGGAAAGAGGCGGGAGGCCGGGGCCGGGGAACCTGCCACCAGAAAGGAGTAATAGTTGCTTTGTAGTTGAGAGTCACTCGGCTGGCTTCAAAAATGATGGCTTTCTCACGCTCTTTGACCAAAGAATGAAGTTTCCTGCTCCGCTTTACTGAACTCGGTCTCCCTCTGTCGGCCCAAACAGCACGTGGGCAGAAGGGCCTCGGTCTGGATCCCCGACCCGAAGGGTCAGCACCAGTGACTTCGAACGAATATAAGAAAGATACTGAGTTAGTGCTCGAAGAAACAATTAAGCTAAGCCTACGTGATTCCCTTCGTTTTATAAACAAAGCAACTTCCTCTTCTAGTCCCTCGAAAGTTTAAAATCGAAATAGATTTCATGGCCCCTCTTCCTTCGTTCTCACCCGTCTGGGTTCTTTAATGAAGTCCTTCCAGAATTCCGAAACGGAGAAAATTGTCTCCAAAGGCTCAGGAGCGGCATCTTAACGCCCAGCCAGGCTGGTCCAGGAGGCGCTAGATTTTATTGTAGGCACACAGAGGCTCAGCTACCGACAGGCTCCTTGGCCCTTTAAGGAGGCAACAGACCTCTTCGTGTTTAGCTTCTTCCCTGAAGTAACTGAAGCTCCTCGCAGTGACATGAGTCCAGCAGGGCAATATCTCAGGGAGACAAGTCTCTGCTCAGAAACCAGTTAATTCCAGCCATTTCTAGCCATGCTTTGGACAAAGGCTAATCTTCCCTATGTTTTGAAAAAGACTTGCTTTCTAAAAGGCTATCTTTCTAGGTTTCTGTTTGTTTGTTTAAGGAAAACCTAATATCTGATTTACTTTCTCAGAAGCTTACACAGGGTTATTTTTTTCATTAGGCTTTGAACAAATGTAGTCTGAACCACAAAGCTACTTAGAAATATTTTCCTACCGATACATTGGAAGTAGAATTAACTGGAGAGATTTAATGTAAAATTATTTAGCATTATTTATAAATAAATAAATGATGGACAATCACAGTTTAAAAAAAGAGAGAAATGGATTCTATAGGGCACATTTTCATATTAATATTCTGTATCACAGAAAACGACACATTGGCTCTGTTATTACTGGCTTATTCCATGCCATCATCAGAAGCCTTATATATTTTGAAATTTATTTTATATTCTGACCAGAAACTAAGATTTGGAAGAAAAAAAACCACTCAGTTTATAACCAGAAAGTACAAACAGTCGTGGTGTTCATCTCATCCAGACTCATTTTTTAACAAAGGTGCATGTCTTTTTTAGGTGGAAACATCCCTTTATCCTTCTGAGATGTCGGAGTGCCAGGAACACAGTTATGACTAGTGGGAGTTCCTGCCACATCCTTGGCCGGAGGGACCCGGATCATCTTTACACGTTACCCACCAAGGTGTAACAAGGACAGAGGGGATGCTGAGCAGCCATCGTTCTTAGTGTGTCGTAGCTGAATCTTGACTCAGGCTGTTTATTAGAAATTTAGCAACTAATGACTTTCTGGTCTTAGCCTTTCGTGGATGATCTTCGCAAGGTGAATCTCGCATGGACTCCTGCCTTCTTCACCGGTTATAAGGTCTCAAGAGATAACTCTTACTCCTTTACACTGTCCTTTTCCTAGACAATCTGTAAACTATTTTCATATCTAGAGATCACAATAGGTTATCTAATCAACTTCTTTTCCCTGAGCAAATCCACAGAAAAGTCACAATTCCTTTTAATTTCTTAACAAACCCAAGAGAAGTATATCAACCAGTGTAATAAGCAGGCCATCAAAGTGAAAAGAAGCCTGTGCCTTAAGAAACAATACAGACGAGAGTGTCTCTCTGGGTGACAGGAGGGCCAGGGATGTTTCCAGATCAGTGAATTTGGCAGAGTTAGTAAAAATGAACGTTATTATCCCTAATTTCCAGATAATGAGACCACACATGGGCTTTGCTTTAAGAAAGCCCAATAGACATGAAACTTTAAAATTAATTCAAGCAATGGCTATTCCAATTACAAAGGACTGTTGTCGTTAAGCGGAAATCCTTCAATAGATATTTGTTGCTGATGGTTATTCGAGTGAGGGGCTGGTTCCAAAGAAGGCAGAGAAATTCATAGCTAAGATAAATAGAAGATTAGACAGCACTGCTCACTGAAGATGAATCTAAAATAAAGATGAATTGCTTCTAAATTAGACCATAAACAATGTGGGAGGAAAAAAAATCGATCGATAAAAATTGTATTTGCTGTAACTATGTCGTAGAAGGAGGCACATCCAACGGTTCTTCCTCTTTGTAACAATATCTGTTCCACTGCCTGTTGCCTCTCCCCAAACAACTGTTAATAGCTTGGTCCCAGGAAAAGCGATACTATATTTCTAGCTTGTGTGGTGGGACCGGTTGCCTAGCATTGCAGTAAATTTTACAAAACAGTTGGCAGAAGGATCAGACTAGCTCAGCTAAATGAATTAAGCAATCACAGAAGACCGCAGGGCATATTAAGGAGGAATGTCCAAATTACAGCACTTGATACTCCCTTCCCACAGTCCCGTTTCCCCAGCACAATGCTTTGGCTGAGCGCGCTGTAATTCAATATTAAGCAAGGTTCTTATTAAGTAGATACAATGAAAAAAATGCTGAGTTTTTGTTGCATTAGTGGAGTTAAATGCCTTTTATTAGCACTCATTAGGAGGAAAGGAAACTCGGAGCTAAGGGTTCATTAGCCAAAAGTGGCCCCCGTGAGGTAACGAGATTAAACGGCTCTGAGCCAGAGAATGGGTTCTGGGCCACACACAGCAGATTCTGAGTGTGTCCTCTCTCTCCTCCATGGCTGAAATGCCTGAGAACATTTTGGGGAAGAAATGTTGGGTCCAACTGCAGGTCAGCTGAAAATATGTGTTTATTCTAAAGCTGTTAATTTGACAAAAGGCAGAAGCCCCAGAAAGACAGTACGATTATGATTTATGTTTTAGATTTGAGAGGAAGTCATTTGCTTTGGGGACTAAAAATGAACGCTACCAGTTATCCAGTTTTGAAGGGCATATCACGAAACTGCTTTTTATTTTACTTTGTCGTATCGCTTCTCGGCCTTTTGGCTGAGATCAAGTGTATTTTGTCGTTAGGGAAACCGCAGACACACACAGACACACACACACAGTTCTGAAGTAAAAGTCTCTCCCAGAGTAAAATGAGCGTCTTGAACAGCTATTCTTGCTTAATTAATCTTCACCAAACATAATTCTGAGCTAAAGGACTAAATGATAATAAATTCCAAATAACCCCGGAACTGCAGAATTTGGCGGTTTCGTTGTCTTGCTGTCTCTCTGTGACGCGGCTTTACGGAGTGGCCGCTTCTGTGAAATGTGTCCAGCTCCTGGCCTACGATTAACTCTTGCTACGTCTCGGCTTTTGCATTTCTGTCTCTTGGCTTCCAGCCTCCCGTTCCCATCATCTGCTGTAGATCCACCACGGGCCGTTCTACAAACCTAGCAAGTTCCAAAGCGAACGCATCACCGGTGCGCCCAAGCCCCCCGCACCCCCTGCCCTGTACGCCTCAACCCACCACCCCGTAAATGGCACTGCCATCTTCACAGTCATCCAGGGTTGAAATCTTAGCATCGTTCCTTTTCTTACTTTTCACATGTAATCCATTTACCGACCCTCTAGACCCTTCCTCTGCGACACACCTACATCCATCCTCTCTGCTCCTCTATAGTTTTACAAGTCAGATCTCCGTCACTTGTCATTTGGACGATGGCCACGGCCTTCACGACGGAGAGGTTCTTCGATTTCCATCGTTCCCCCGTAACGCCCCATCCTGCACACAGATGTCACACTTATCTGTGTGCAGGATGGGGCAGTTTTTTCCTGCCTAAAGTCGTCAGTGGATTTCCACTGTCTCAATCTGTAAAATGAGCACGGTACGCTCCGTCGCAGAGTCGTGGAGTTTAAACGAGACAATGTATCGAGCCCTCTGCCCAGCAGTCAGCACGAGCGAGAGCTCAGCGAAAAGTAGTTATTCTTACCATTCATCTCGCATCTCTACCATTTTCTCTGGCCGAGCTGAACCGTCTGTTGCTTTCCGTACGATTATGATTTCTGATTTCAGTACGATTATGATTCAGTACGATTATGTGCCACCCACGATTCACTTTTCTTTTTCCGTTCTCATTAAAATCCCCTGGGCCCGGCACACGCCGCCTTCACCTACACTAATCCAGACTCGATTTATCCCCCGAGACCCAACTCCGGTTAAGCCCCCCTGGTCCCTCCCAGATGCGAGGGACTTCGCGCTGCTCTCCACAATGACGGCACACCGGTGACAGTTCTTAACTTCTTCTTGCCATTTTTCTATCAGTCTGCTAACTGCGAAAATTGAAGAACAGGATGTACATCTAATATCTTTTTGTATCTATTCGCTGCTAACGCTCTCAGTGGTCTGTCTGAGACCTGCCTTTCGGGATCCCGCACCGCTCAGGGAGCCTGTGTCTGCCTCTCCCCTCTCGGGGCACCTATGTCTGGGCGGGAATGGGGCACAGCGAAACCTGAAACGAAATCCTTTGTGTTTGATGGTGTGGCTTCCATGCTCAGATGCGCACGCAAATGCGCTCAGGGCGAATATACATTTTCTTCCCCTTATAATACTGTAGAGAGTGTGTTTCGATTACCGCTTTGTACTTTTTCCTTCTTGGATGAAGAGATATTGGCTCCATCTGTGATTCCTGTTAATTTCCTTGCTCACAGGCGAGCCCCAGCCGTGACCTCCGTGTGTGCTCCACGTGTGGCACCTCACACAGCGCTACTCCCGGAGCTGTCCGGACCACGTTCGCCGAACAATAAAAATATTCAGGAATTTTCCAATTCCAATTTTTGATGCTATAAAACTCGATTCTATGAGTTCGCATTTAGTTATTTAGCTTAAGAAAACAATGATTGATTCGTGCGAATAAAACGACTAGAAAATAACAAGGAATGATTTGAAAACGTGACATCAGGGAATGGTCGAATGGATTCTAGTACTAGAAGCAGAAGCGACACTGAGAAATTACGTGTCCTGAGCAAGTTAGCTCAGCGGGGGCTCTGCTGCTGGTTTTAAGGCAACCCCCAAACCTCCTCAACATGTAAGCCTGTTCCACAGACGAGGAGACTGAAGTCCAGAGAGCACAAGTCGTTTGGGAAGGAAATAAAACCCATTTCATTGAAGGATGAAATAATGTGACTCATAGGATGATAATAGAAGACTATTTAATGCTTGTCTTCTATTCTACTGCACAGGTAAATGTCTACTGCATAGTATTATGTGAAAAAAGGAAGCTGGTTATAAAACGATTTTATGATCCCGTATATAATGCAAAACGCTAATTAAAAAAGAAAGCTAGGCAGACATTATACCAAAATATCACATCATCCTATCGAATGATAGGACTTTGAATAATTGTGACTGCACGTACTAACTGTTGTCGTTGTTGTTTTCTTATTAATTATTAATTATCATTATTAGTGGTAGTAGCTTCATTGTATTTCCAAATTCGTATAGGGATTATATGTTATTTTTGAACAAAGAAATAAGAGCATTTTTCATTTGTTTGTTGTCCTCACAGTGTGTCTATGCGTGCCTTTAATTAAAGAAAAAATCAGGAGGGTCGAAGCGGTTCGTATCTCCCTGAGTTATTCGAGGCCGGCACTTTGGCTCTGCAGCGTAGAAGGGTCAAAACTCTTCTGGGCCCGAGGCCAGCTCTTTTCTAGAAAGGCCCAAGCGGAGCCTGCACTGAGGGCCTTTTTGTGACCTTCTGCACAGCAGTTCCTGGCTGGAGCACTGACCACTCCCCGACATACACACACACACACACA
>NW_011889029.1:293634-293992 GCF_000151845.1 Pteropus vampyrus | reverse complement strand
CTTCCTTCCTTCCTTCCTTCCTTTTTAGCAGAAATAGAAAAAACAATCCTAAAATTCATATGAAACCACAAAAGACTTTAAAGAGTCAAAACAATTTTGAGAAAGAAGAACAAAGCTGGAGCCCTCACACTTTCTGACTTTATAACACCTTACAAAGCTGTAATAATCAAAATAATCAGTTTGCTACCGACATAAACACGGACATAGAGCAATGGAACAGAAGACAGAGCCCAGAAGTAACCCTTCACGTACATGGTCAACACGATATTTGACAAGGGTGCCAACAGCACACGAAGGAAAAAGAACAGTCTCGTCAACAAATGCTGTTGGGAAAACTGGACATCCACGCGCAAAAAAA
>NW_011889029.1:288417-293584 GCF_000151845.1 Pteropus vampyrus | reverse complement strand
GATATTTGACAAGGGTGCCAACAGCACACGAAGGAAAAAGAACAGTCTCGTCAACAAATGCTGTTGGGAAAACTGGACATCCACGCGCAAAAAAATCAAATTAGACCCTTATCTTACACCATACCAAAAATCAACTCAAAATCGATGAAAGACTTCAGCATAAGACCTAAAACTATAAAACTCCTGAAAGAAAACATAAGGGAAAAGCTTTATAACATTGGTCTTGGCAATGGTTTCTTGGATATGACGTGAAAAGCACAGGCCAAAAAAAGCAAGAAATAGACAAGTGGGACTCAATCCAACTAAAAAGCTTATTCTCAGCAAAGGAAACAATTAATGGAGTGAAAAGGCAACCTATAGGATGGAAAAAAATATTTATTAGCCACGAATCTGAAAAGGGGTTAATATCCGAAATAGGTAAGAAACTCCCGCAACTCAATAGCAATAAACAAACAAACAAACAAACAAATAAATATTAAATTAAAACATAAAAAACAAAACAGCAACAAACTGATTTAAAAATGGGCCAAGGACTTGAGTAGGCATTTCTCCCAAGAAGCATAGAAGTAGCCAAAGAGTATGTGAAGAGATCCTCAACTTTGCAAGTCATCAGAGAAACGCACGTCCGAACCACAATGAAATATCCCTTGTGTAGAAAAAAACTCAGCTTTCTGTCCTGTGTTTCTCCTTCATTCTCACACTCACGACACTGCTGACACCGGATGCGTGGCGGCTCTTCCTACACCATGTGACTCTGGCACACTGGCTGGGTGTTTGGTATGTACCTCAATTCTGACACTATCTCCCTGGAGAAAGGGTCGGATCCACAGGTGAGGGGCTCAGTCTCGCGAGTCTGCCCGCCCTTCGCATAGCAAGTGGCAGGTCCCATGTTACACATGACGTCTGTCTGATCAGGCAACAAACTGGAGGTCCCATGAGCCTCACTACGGGTCTGGTCATTCGGCAGCACAGCTCACAGACCTCAGTGAAACACTGACATTTGCCAGTTTGTTAAAGGCCCTCATGAAGGAAGGGTCCAAGGGATCAGCCCGATGAAGGGGGAGGCATAGGAGTATCCTAAGCACAGGAGCTTCTGTCCCAGTGGAGTTGGGATACGTCACCTTCCCGGTCCATGGATGTGTGTACCTACCTGGAAGCAATCTGAACCCCAAACTTTTGTAATTTCGTGGAGGTTTCCTCACGGAGGCATGATCAACCCTATTAATTCCATTCCCAGCTCCTGTCCCCTCTGTGGCGAACGGGGGGCCGGGCTGGAAATTTCCAAGTTTCTAATCACGGCTTTGGTCTTGCTGGTGACGAGCCCCCACCCACGACCTATCCAAGTGCCCACATAGAGTCGCGTCATAGAACCAAGGTGCTCCTAGTGCTCTGATCGCTGAAGAATTTTCCCAGGTTTTAGGAACCCCGGGTCAGGAACCAGGGGCAGAGACCACTGTATATAGATATACCTTTTCTATTACCTCACATTACCATAAACCTGTTAGGATGATCATTACAAAAATAACAACAACAACAACAACAAAAATAAGAATAACAAGTGTGGGTAAGGACGTGGAGAAATCGAAACCCTTATGGTCAACTGATCTTTGACAAAAGTACCAACCCTTGTGCACTCTTGGTGAGCGTGTAAAATGGTGCAGCCACTCTGAAGACAGTATAACGTTCCTTCGGAAAATTAAAAACAGAACTACCATACGATCCAGCAACCCCGCTCCAGGTGTTTATGTAAAATAATCGACGTCAAGGTCTTCGTGCCCATGTTTACCACAGCACCCATTTTCCCTCGGTGTCTTCTATTTCGATGCCTCCCCGCTGACTTCTGACTTTGCAGAAGCGCTTGTCTTCCCCCGAGAGCTCTCCTTGGTTGGTGACCCTGTCCTGTTCGTGGGCACAGGAGGTGAGAAGCTCTGGGGAATCCGTGAGCGGCCCTCATCCCACAAATTCCCGGCTGGCTCACCCTTCAGATGGGACACTGATACTTATGTACTCAAAAGTATGGTCCATGGCTCTCTGGAGGTCCTTGTCATATTAATATGAAAAGGGTTTAATACGACAGGAAACTGTCATCATATTCATTTTTAAGCGTTGTTTGCCTTTTCACTATGTCGATATTTGCACTAACAGTGCAGAATCATGTGAGAAACTTGCCCTAGCATGAACCTGGCAGTGACACTTGTTGTACTAGTTGCGTTAGTGTTACTTGTAGTCATTGTATTTTTCACCATCTTGTACTAACGAGGGTTCAAAAGCAAGTTGCCCTTAACCTGGTCTTAATAAAGCAGTAAAAAAAAAAAAATTACATTTCATTAAATGTTGACCCTTGAGTGTAAATCATTTTAACATTCTATGGATAAAATGGGAAAGACGTATCAAGCAATTCTGCTCTGTACTGAAGTACGATGGTTTGTTTCAGAGAAAAGCACGTGTGTGATTGAATCGAAAAATCAAACTAGGCTTATTCAGATTTGGGTACTTGGTGGACCCAAAACTGAAGGAATTCAGAAATGAATGAGGCTGTCACCTCAAAGAAACCACTGAGAGTATTCGTTGCCAATAATAAAATCTGAGCCTTGAAGAGAAAATTAGAATTTTGGAGAACTTACATCCACCACTGTGAGCTTGATGACTTCCCAATATTGAACCGATTTTCTAATGAGACGAGCGAAGATAGTGATGAATGCGAATGAAATACGTCAGCATTTGGAATATCTGCCTAACTCAGTGAACCATTAATTTTCATACGACCAACCCATGATCAAAGTTATATATGTGTAAAAGATTCGTTCGGAATGCAAGATAGAAAAATGGCTTTTAAAATAGAATATGAAAAGTTCATGGATATGATTTCAAATATCACACTGAAATGAACCTTTAAGAAATGATCAATTATCAAGTTTTAGTGTCATATTAAAAAAATGACGTAATTATCTGAGGACATACATAATTATATACATAATTAAAATATTCTTTTTCTTTTCTAACGTGTCTGGTCTAAGGCAAAAGTACTTCAGCCAAAACTCGCAGCAACAGATTGAATGCAGAAGCACATATGAGAATCACCTTGCTTTCTATTAAGCCAGATATTGAAAAGATTTGTATAAATCATGTAACATAATGTCATTCTTCTCACATCATATTTTTTTCTGTATTGGAAAATACAATGGCTTTTCATAAGATATTTGCCATTTATTTAACATGTTATGTGTTTATTCCTATTTTTAAATTAATATATAAATATTAAAATCTTTTGTTTTGATTTGGTAAATATGGTAAATGTGTTTAGATGCAACACAAAGAATAGCTCTTTGGGGTCCTCGATAATTAAGACAATAGAGGAATAGTGAGGTCAAAAACTTGGAAAGCCTCTGATTCTTGTCGTTTGGGTTTTCCAGGGGCTTTCATCTCTGAATGCTCCGGGGTCACTTTCTTGATAGTATAACTGGACTTGATTCGCCTCTCTGTTTTACTCTTCCATTTCTAGACCATGGGGTCCTGGGATCACCTCCCAAATTCAACAGCTGATATGCAAATCCTTGGGGTCCGCTCTGGGGAAATCAAGTGACGAGTCCCCTCCTTAGAACGCTTGGCTCTTTAGGACATACTTTAACAGCAGATGAGTTTGGCCCCTTCATTCCACAAAGGGGAAACTGAACTTCGGAGAGCGGAAATGACACGCGCAGATGATGGTATTTCACACAGCCACCTGACGACGGAGATCGGCCACGTTTTCATCAGCCTCCGCCTCCCGACAGGCCCGCCCTCTCCATTCGCGACTGCCTCCCCATGGCCATCTTACAGCATAAGCGTAGTCATCCCACGTGTCTTTCCACATCTGTCTCGTATGGGAAGGGCCTTTTCGTGCCGTATCCTTGGGCGCCAGACTTCCTTCTGCTCACAGCCCTTGCTTTATCTTGTCATCTCATGACCTCAAAGTCCTGAGGTCTCCTCCAGCTGTGAGGAATAGGACAGGTGGATGGGTAAAATAAGCCCCCTCCTTTGAAACAGCTTAAAATCTCATATTCATGTTGTCATCCAAAATGGCACTATGTCCTAATCTTAGGCGCATTTGCTCACTGAATTTTTTCTCTCTCTTTGTTGTTTCCTTATTGACTGGAATCTGCTTCAAGGAAGATTCTAAAGATGAATCTAAGGAGCTGGGCAAATGTGAGAAGAGACAGAGAAGCCCCCAACAAGCCTCGATGTCTTTGGTTTCTCAGGGTTGTTATGTTTTCACTGTTCCGTGTGCGAACGCCTAAAAGCTAGTGTTCATCGATGATCTACTCCGTATCAGGACTTGACCTCTACACATTCTGCAAGGGGTAGAGTTTGAATTCTCGCAGAGACTTCCGTCTCCAGAGGTCATGCTAGCCTTTTGCTCTCAGAATGAGCAAGAGTCACGAGCCCAGCCCCAGGCACTTTTATTCTTGGACTCTGAGTGACCAACGCGATACTTGTCCAGGTGTCAGATTTTGTCACCCGATTCTCCCCATCTGTGTAGGGTGACAGCTCAGTTCACCCGGGACCGTTCATTTGTTCCCAGTCTTCGGAGTTCCATCCGTATCTGGATTTTTATAAAGACTCTCATTTATGCACCCAAGAATTATTCACCACTAATAAGACAGCACCGCGATACTGGCACCATCTACAAAAAGAGTAAAAATTGTTCTTTAATTTAAAAAACTGTCAACTTGCTTTGGTCTCAGTATTTTTAAAGTGGTTTGGGACATTGGGCTCTGAGTAGAATTCACGCGCTGAGAACAAACGCAGTACCCCCTTTCTATAAGACTTCTCGGAAGCCAAGAGGTTTCATGTCCAGGGGAGGTTTATGTTGTACTCAGAAGTTCACAATGAACTTCACTGACCAGCCAACCTTGGTAGTAGACTGCTTTTTGTTCCTTCTTCTTCTTCTGAGCTCAGGGCCTTATAGGGAGGAAATAATGTACAATAATTAAAAACTTCTAAAATGTCCTGAGATAAGCCTTTTTTTTTTTTTTTCTGGTGGAAAAACCAACCAGATAACTGACCATCTGAGCAGCTCCCTATCACGTGCTGTGTTGGGTATGTTCGGAGCTGCCGGAGAGAACACACAGGAATAAACAGCATGACCCAAGACCCGAGTTGCTTTGGGAATAGGGATTAAGACATA
>NW_011889029.1:275975-287445 GCF_000151845.1 Pteropus vampyrus | reverse complement strand
TCCCTCCCTCCCTCCTTCCTTCCTTCCTTCCCTCCCTCACTCCTTCCCTCTTTTCTTTTCTCTTCTTTTCTTTTCTCTTCTTCCTTCTTTTTCATATGGAGATACAGTTGTTCCAACACCAGTTTTTAAAGTTATTCTTTCTCCACTGAATTACTTTGCCTCTGTTTCTGTGAATGCAAACATGAATGCATATGTTTTTGTAGATTTTTCTCTGTATCCGATTTTTAATTTTATTATAAATGGTCTATATCTTTTAATTTACTGTCATTTGTTACAAGTATAAAAATAAAACAGATTTTCCTGTCTTGACCTTGTATCCTGCAGTCTTGATAAACTCATTCATTTGCTCTCAATGCTTTTTTTTTTTTTCTGTAGATTCTTAAGGGTTTTCTACATAAATGATGATGCCATCCGTCAGAATTGTTTTCTTCTTTTTTTCCAATATGGATACATTTTTCCCCTTGCCTGTTTGCACTGGCTATGACCTCTAGAGCAATTCTGTACGGAGCAGTAAAGTAGCTTCTTGTGTGGTTTTTGATTCTGGGGAGAAAGCATTTGATCTTTCACTGTTAAGTAAAATGTTAGCCACAGGTTTTCCATTGGGGCCCTTTATTAGGTTATTAGCTTGCTGTGAGTTTTTATCATGATGGGTGTTGAATATCACAAAATCCCTTTCCTGCATTTATTGGGATGTTCATGTGGTTTCTGTTTTTTCAGTTTGCAAATATGGTTAAGTAGATCAGCTGAGCTTTACATGTCAAAACAATGTTGTCCGTTGCTGGGAGGAACTTGATATATTGAGCTTTTAGACATTGAATTTTTGCATTTGTAGCGATAATACTTTTTAAAAGAATGGTTGCATCTATATTTAAAAGATATTTGGTCTATTGTTTTTTTGTTTTGTTTGTTTTCTTTTGTTTTAGTATCTATATTTGGTTTTGATCTCAAAGAAATGCCAGCTACATAAAATGAGTTGAGACGAATTCTCGTCTGTTTTCCAGAAGAGTTATGTATCACTTACTTCATTAATAGAATTGGGGCATTAGGCTTTGCAGGCCACGCTGTCTCTGTCACAGCTACTCAGTGCTGTCTTTGTAGAATTTATGCGGTCACGGACAATATGTAAATGAATAAGCGCGGCCATATTCTTATAGAACCTTATGTATGGACATTGAAATTTGAATTACATATAAATTCACATCTCAGAAAATACAGTTTTTCTTTTGCTTTTATCCCTCCACTATTAAAAACTATAAAAACGTTACTTTGTTCATGGGCTGTAGAGAAACAGGGCCTGGGTCAGATTTGGCCCTTGTCTACCAAACCCACGTGTTGACCATCGAAAGCATCTTGAGTCTGGGGTTTTCTCGTAGGAAGGTTTTTAACTTCACATTCAATTAGATACAGGGTTATCACAGTCCAGTAGATAGGGAGCTACTCAGGTTACCTACCTATTTTTGAGTAAGATTTAGTACTTTGTGTTTTTCAAAGAATAGAATTAAAAAATGTCAACGGTTGTCGTTTTCATTAACCATAGGACCTGGCTATGACATTTCGAAGTATATTTTCACTTTTCCAGTGCTGGCTTGCCCTCATCTTATTAATAAAAAGTTTCTTGATACCATCCCACTTTCTTGAATCAAGACGTTAGTTACTTATTTATGTGTCATCGCAGGGGACGGGAGGATGCTGCGATGAGGGACTTCAGTGCCCGGAGCCAAGAGGCTGAAGTTCCAGTCTCCGAAGCACATCGTCCAATAAACAGGCCTCTGAATCCTCGCTCGTCTAACGTGGACATGCAACACAGTGGTCACCGAGCTCTCCCTGGGCTCTAAAGATTGTGCCGCAGCTTTTACATATCTCCATTAATATATGTGGGGATCGAACAAACACTAAATAAATGCAAAGTGACACGTACCCCACGTGTCGCTGAGAAGATTAAACGAGTGGACAGCACAGGTGGGCAGGGCCTGGCCCTGGGCGAGCTCTGGGTAAGCGCCTCCTGGTGCTCGTCCAGTGTTCAATGAACCACGTCTTGCTCGATTCCTTCATTTCTTTGGTCATCACGTTCTCCATGGATTAAACAAACGATGCTCAATGTGCCACCGCCCAAATCTGCTTTGATTTTTGAATTCACATTTTGAAAGATTCACTATGTCCAACAATCGCCTTTATTAAAGAATAATTACGGTACTCCCGCGCTTTAAAGTAATGACTGACCAACGGGCATGTGTAAATCTTTTGCTCTGCCATGTGTCAGGCGGGACCCCTAGAGTCTCTTGAATATCCGCGCCGCCAGTCCTGCAAAGTTCGGTCGTTGTCTCTATTTTCCATGTCAGAAAACTGAGACTTCAGCTCATACATGCAGAGAAAGAGTTGGGATTTGAATCTCGAGTTCGTTCACTCTACCCTTTGACTTCCAACTCACTCCTCGGAGTTTCTAATTGTCCTTTTGTCTTCCCGCCTCCAAGCTTTTCCTTCCGTTGCTCAGCCTGTCCTGTCCTGCTGTGGTCCCCTGTGTATCGAGATCCTGCTCATTCTGCGAAGCTCTGCCAGTTCTACCTAGCCCAATACCTTGCATGGAATAGGTGCTCATAACTAACGAATACCTAAACTAAAGTTTGCTCTATCTCTGCTAAAACATCTTACGATCATAGGAGGCAAAAATTATGTCTTATGTCCATCGTCCCTGCACACAGTAGACCATTAAGAAAGAAGAAGAAAAGTAAACGAAGCCCACATGCTTCTTGGAACTAAAAGTAGACAGGGCCACGTATGTACCTCATGAGATGTCCAAGACCCCACATCAGAAATGTATGTTCAGGCAGCAGGAACACACGTGAGGCAAAGGAATAAGAAAATATTCTGGGACGTTTTGCTAGTCCGGAGTTAGGTCAACTCGATTTGGCAAAAATAAAAACACTCCTTCTGCTTTTTCTCCAGGGTTCTTCGGTGTCACTTATTAATGCTAATTAGTCAAGGGTGTTCTGTGATGCAGAACACTTGTGACCCGCAAGAATCAGAGAGGAGAGACTGTCATTTCTCAAAAGACCCACAGGGCGAGGGGGGGAAGGGAAGGGAACGTCTCTCCCAAGAATGGCACTGAAGAGAAGTGCAAGTAAAAATAAATCCACGCTTAAAACAACTGTGCAAATGGCAACGGTATTTTCACAGCTGGGTTTCTTTGCCAAAAATACTTAGCACTTACTTTAGAAAAGTCTCTTCTAAACAGGAGAGGTCTGGCAGATCACAGAAGCTGAACCCTGGTGCTGGAGCTCTGACTTTGAACTTGGAGCCCAGATGGGAATAAACACAATGTCTTTTTTTTTTTTTTCTAAATAAACAAGAACCTTCATTGTCACAAATTTATGTCAGGCCGTGGTGCGTGACCTTTTGTGTCACGGATTAGGACACTGAAGGACGGCTGAGCTTAGGGAACTGGGTTCGTAACATTCAGCATATTTATATCTAGAGTAGGACTCTGGATTTAGCACACGGGAAAACACCGACTTTGCCTGTTACCATGGCAGCGCAAACACCCCACTTGAGTAACGGTCCAGTCACTTATCACAGCAGGATTAGTGGTTTTCTAAAAAGATCTGTATTCACATTCCTGGTATTTGTTTCCTGTGGATATTAAGAGTGGACGCCATGGTCTTCGGTTTCAAAGACCAATGACATAGGACATGACTAATCACTTTGATTCACTTTTAGGGTGAGTACCACCCAGACAGACGAGCACGGGCTATGTACATATTAGTAGAAATACACACTTCATCTCCTAATGACTAGGACATGAGCCACACTGATATGCTAGCTAAATGAAAAACAATATCGTAAAGGGTGGCAATGATCAAAATGTGCCGATGTCATCTTTCGTCCATTTATCTAATAACTGCTTCAGCAGTGACAGGACTTCTCCGTGTCAGAAAACTAGCTATAAGAAAAGACAAGTGGAGTCGGACATGTTTCGACAAGCTTACAATCCATTACGATCCAGCAGACACCTTCCTATCAACGAATGGGATTTTTTTTTTTTTTTGGTCAAAGCAAGAGAGTCTTCGAAATTACCAAAAATATATATATACTTAGTAAGAAACCGGTAAACACAGACAGTTATTCCTTCTTGGTCAAACTAAGAGAATATTCTTTGTGCGTATAGTCCCCGGTGACTGCCACCTTGAATTGGCGTGGGGTATTTCACTGACATCTCTTCAGCTCTCTGTCTCATTTCTCTGCTAGGTCTGTGGCCCTGAGTGACGAGGCCTCTGCCTGACTCATCTTTGTACCCACGCAGGCCTCACGTCTCCTAGTCCGGCAGGCAGTGTTGGCTAAAGGAGGCTGTCGTTGGTTCAGTAAAGGTGAGGTTGACGACTGTGGATGCAGACGTCAGATGTGAATATATTGGCTTTTCTTAAGGTTTTTATTTTTAAAATCATCATCTGCTGATACCGACTTTCTCTCTTTGGTGTACAGTCTACGAATTTTAACATATTTATAGATTTGTATAACCACCACCGCAGAAAGGATAAAGAAGGTTCTACCACCACCAGCTCCCCACCTCTTCCCCAAAAATTCTCCCTCATCGTCACACCTCCTTCCATCCACAACCCCTGGCAACTGTGGATCTAGTCTCCATCTCTATAGTGGTCACAGATTGTCACTTACGACTTTTGATTGCAGATGGGAGGAGGAGACATCATTTACATTGCTTTACTCAGCCTAAATAAATGTGTTTTCTTGGAACAAAGGAAGATTTGCGATACCTTTTACCCATTGTTCTTTGTGACAGTGAATAAAAACCCGTCAGCCCCTGAATAGCAGAGAAGGCCTTCGTTCCCACATTATGGAGTGTGTGTGTGTACACACATGCGTTAAGTTAGAGATAAGATGGCAAGCCTGGGTTAGGCTCAAACGTGGGTGCTTCGGCCCTTCGCCTGCCGGGACATGGGTGCCGTGTATCCATCAGGGCCAGCCTGCAACCATGCCAGGGAAATGGGACGGGAGACATGGTGTCCGGCACACAGCAATGGCCCAATGAAAGGCGAAGGCCGTCCCGACCACAATATCTTGTCATTTCGGCAGAGCCTGAGATTGTGTATCAGGAAGTCAGCCCCTGAGATCGAGGAAGCCCTCTCTGCGGCAGCTCGAGGGGAGATCAGGGACTCAGCTCTGTCGTGTGTCACTTTACTAGACACGGATCCTTCTGGAAGATACACCGTGCTGATGCACGTCTCTCCTTCTCATTTATAGCGACAAACATTACAACGAGGACCTACAGACGATTTGATTTCATTCTCCCTCTGATACCAAGTACACCCTGAGGCAGTCGGGGAACAACTTTCTATCGGCTTCTGGAAGCTTATCTCCCGACGTAAAAATGAAAAAAGACAAAACTAGGAACCAGGAGCAAAAAGAAAAAGGGATTTTTGTCCTCCCTCCACCCCCTTTTTTTCCAGTTATGCATTTTTGTCCTGCGGAGTTCAGTTTGGAGAAAAACACTCAGGCATGAGGCGGGGTGGGTTCAGGGGCCGGGCCATATTTAGAAGCTCAGAATGCTTGTTTTTGTGGTGCCCAAGGAATCGACGCTTCTTTTCTCAAAAGAAAACAGAAGCGCGTTATCCTGGCAGAGGGAATTCAGAAGTTTGGAGGTGGAGAGTAAACCTTATTCCCAAACACGAAGGCTCCTGTTCAGCTTCTTGCTGAAGAGATTTTAGTAGCTTTTAAAAACTGTTAGCACATTGCATCGGTCGGCTTTCTAAATAATTTAGAGAACTTGTGACCTGGAGCTTTCACGGAGTTGATGTAACTGTTCTGGAAATCTTTTGACTTGAACTTGAGAATCGCTTTTCGTGCAGCTGCAGTATGTCCACCGTCAGCAGCAGTCTGCGTCCAGAAAGCGGGAGGGGACTTGCGGAGTGTGAGGGGCGGCGGGGGAGAGAGATGTCTTCAAAAGAATTCTTTCCTGGGCTACAGTTCTACACATCGACCACCAGGTGTCCGTCTTCACACGAGCAGCCTTGCTCGTGGAAGGGTTTACTTACTTAACTGCCAGATTATTTTTAAAGCCGAAGCAAATTCCTAGATGTCGGTACAAGCGAGTATAAATATGCACCCTGAATAATTTCCAAGTCCTCATCTAAGCAGGAGTAACCCATTGGATGCTGTGTTTATCTTCTAATGTCGTTTGGGAGATCATTGGGCCAGTAAGTAGCCGACGGATTCGGGAAATGGTGAAAACAATCATTTGTCCTCTTCGAAAATCGCATCGGTCTGGTGTTTGTAAAATACGAGGTTCTCAGCATGCAGACAGGTTTCTGTTCCCAGGAACGTTCTTTTTGGTAAAAATGGACAAATTACATTCTGAGGAGGCTTCTGTACTCTACAGTTAAATTCGATGGTTCGATTTCTCCTTTAGTTCGCGCTCCCATTTCAATGCTTGGCCCTGATTTTGGTGAAAAATGCCTCTACCAGGAAGGGCAAGAATACGATTTGATTCCTTTCTTCCCAGAACGGGGAGCAACGATGTAATAGTTAACCTGATTAGATCATTCTAACTAAGTCCAGAATGCACACCTGAGGCCCTTCAGTCCATCCTGGGGAAGAAGTGGCTGTCCTTGCAGCCTGCCAAGAATTGTCACCAGATCGAGCAGTTTCATGAATATTTATCATCTCCCCTCATTCCTTCGATTGATTGGTTGATCAATTGATTTTTTTAAAAAGTTACCCAAAAGAGAGTTGCTACCAGTTTTAGCAACTTCCTCTGTTTACTCTTGTGTGTCAAAACGTGGAAGTTCTGAGAGCTCTAGATATCCCTATTTATGCTTTAATTAAATTAAATTAAAACTAGTACAAAAGACGTGCTTAATGAGAAAGAACTAGCGATCCCACAGGACTATTACGGTGAGGTCTCGGGAGGCAAAGGAGGCGGCCATCACAGCGCCGTATCGAACCTGAAGGCCTTCTTTTTCTGCTGTGGTGCATTTCTGTTAGCTTTTATTATTTTTGATGCCTTTAGGACATTAAAATCGGTTTCTCCGGGAACTATAGACAGGAAGCTGTTTGCAGCAGGAGCAAAAGACACCCTCGGGAGTCTGCCATTTCTGGTCCCTCCGATATTGATAGATCTCTTTCTTAAAGCTCGGTTCTCTCCCCAATTTCGTGTTTCTTCACACCATTTACTATGTCATTTGTTCATTAATTTGACCAACGTTTATTTACTCCTTGCTGTGAACTTCACGCTGTGGATACAATAAAAATGACTGAGAACAAATCCATTCTCTCAAAAAAACTACTAAACCAGGGAGTAGAATTCTACAACCTATTTCCTCAATAGACTTCTGGATCGTACTGAATAAAGTGGAAATATTTCATGCTGCTGGCATTTGTGGTATACGACCATCTTCTGTTGTTTAGTTATACAATGTTCTTTTAAATAGAGTTGTTATGTTTAGAGAGCATTGTTATTCAAGCACGGGAAACACTGAGTCATAATACAGGGGAGCCGGAACACAGTAATCTCCATGTTTACATAAAATCACCATGCGGATGATCTCCCCGATATTTTTTAATTACCCTAATGGATGCGAGCAGAGAGGCAAGCATGGCTGTACCCGGTCTATAAAAAGGAAAATTGAAATTCACTTAGCAAAATGATTTTTACTTGGCTTCAGTAGTCTGGATGTAATTATTTTCTTTTATTATTATATTTAAGTCATTACATCTGTTTCCAAAATGTTCTGGAATGGAAGAATTAACAGGAAGTTAAGTTCTGCAACTGAATCCCTCTCTCTCCAAGCGTAGCATCCATGGTGATGAATGAACATGGGGGAAGAAATAAAAGCCACACGGAAACGAAAGGAAAAACCTCTGAATGCTTAGGTGAACCTTGGCTAGCACGAAACGGAGGGACTTCATCTCTGTTTCCTCTGAAAACCGTTCTTAAAAGTCCCAGCGTGCATGTTAAGCAATAGTCAAAAGGCCAAATGAGTGTGTGTGTGTGTGTGTGTGTGTGTGTGTGTGTGTAACTAGGCAAGATGAAATGGGGAAGAGAAATTTGCTTTTTTTTTTTTTTGAGAATGTCAAATCTGGGCCAGTTCTTCTGACTTGAAAAGGAAGCAAGCTTCAGAAAAGATGCTGCTTCGAAAAACCGTGAGATACGTCCGCTTCAGCAGAAATAAAGGCCCCCCGTGGAGTCTATGCAAGATAAACTCAGCCTCCAGAATGTTCTCCACGCCCTTTCGCTTATTCGCTGAGCTCTGACTAATTTGCTAACTATGAACTTTTGCGTTCATCTTCCTGTTTTCCTCTTATGGAGGTCAGTCGTGAATTCTCTCACTCAGCGTTTATTGAATGTCAGCCGGCACCCAGGAACGGTCAGGTAAGTGAAGAGGCCTGGGTCTCACCGTCAGCAGCTCCCTGTCTAATAGGGATCCCTCAACTCACCCCAAATACCGTGTCGTGGATTTGTAATGATACAAACACAACCCCAGCAGCTCAGAGAGTCGATTCTGACTGTCACACCCTAGGGAGTAATTGACCTTGGCCTTAGGATGTAACCAGCTTTTGGTCAGCCATTGACTGGAGGAAGGCATTTTAAGGAAAAAGTAAGAATACCGTGAAAATACTGACTACGTGAAATTATACACTTGGGAAAGAAGCACAGGCTAGTGGCTGTGGCATCTGTTTACGTGACAAAAATAGCAAGAGATGAGGATAAAGAAAGGTAAATGCTATGAAATAATGTAAAGCTAGTTCTCAAGCCCACGACAAGAAATGCAGAAGCTGTTATATAATAGCGACATTTAGATGACGTTTTACAGTTAAAAACCAAAGCTCTGCATCCCGATTTTATGGCTTGCGACTCCAGGTCGTAACAGGACACCCAGTGAAAACGACTCGATCAAGAAGAGAACAGATCGGTTTGCATAAACGGAGACGCCCGTAGGCAGCCTTCGGGTCCGGCTTGAAGTCAACCACCCGGCGACACCACGGAGACCCGTCTCCCTGTCACCTGTACCCTGGCACCGTCCTATCTCACCCTGCCACGTCATCAAACACCCACCTGGAGAACCCAGTCTCCCGACAGCTTAAATGACAGGGTCGGCACTGAGGTCCGATCACGGCCATGCGCCTAGGCTCTGCCAGGAGTCACGATGCCCTGGACGCGTTGTGGCCCAGAGAAAGAGCAGTCATGGCTACTACAAGGCCAAGGGCTCGGCTGAGTCCCTGGGAGCCTGAGGGAATCGCCGGCCAGCTGTCTCTCTGCCGTAAGCAGCGGAGCCATGGTCGAGTAACCCCAAACGCTGACCGTTAAGGACTGTGGCAAGGGAGTGCTACGGCCAGGTCCCCTTTCGGGAAGGAGATTGGTGGCAGTGAGGAGGACAGGCAAAGGGAAGAGGGGTCGAACGCAGATGACCGGTTAGGAGGACTTGTCTGAAGCAGGGCAGGGCAGGGGACTGGCAGGGAGGGGGCCAGCGACAGAGGTGGTTCAGAGGTAGGACCAAGGGCATTTAAACCGATTTAAGGAGACGAAGTCCCCTGTGACTCAGCACCAGTACAAAGCTTCCGTAAGTGTCTCGCTATCTGCTTGAGAAAGGTCTCCTGCTCTGCCTTCTGTAGGGGCCTCCCCGCTATTCTTGGCTTCTTTATGCAAATCAGAGGATCAATGTGTCAAGTTCCATAAAAAACTGTCAGGATATTGGTGGGAATATCATTAATTCAATCAATGAAACTTGTAGAGAATTGATGCAGTTATAGTATTAAGTATTGTTAATCGCGGACACAGTAAACATCTTGATTCAATTGAGAATTTAAAGTCATTCGATACATTTTTATAAAGGTCTTACATATATTTTGTTATCTTTATTCGTGGGTGTTTTATATTTTTAATATTGTAAATGAAGTTTCATCACTCTATTTTCTAATGGTAGCTGGTATATATAGAAAACTTTTCTAAGTGCTTTTAGTTCTCAGTTTGCAGAAGTGCACTCGTTTACTAAGGAATTTTTAAATATAAAACATGGGCGTTGAATTTTATCGCATGCTCTTTCCACATGGAAGCAGTGAAATAATTTTTTTCTTTGGTTTGTTCGTGTGGTGAATGACATTAATAGATTTTCTTAAGATTAAGCGAATCGTCTTTTCCTGAAATACACTCTCACCGTAGCCATAGTGCATTATCATTTTATACAATGAAGGATTCTGTTTGCTGTGTTTTCCTTAGCATTTTGCGGACGTGTTTATGAATGACAGCTTGTCTGGTTCACTTGTCAAGATGCCCTCATCTTTTGTTTTTCTGTTATGCAGGTTAAATGAGCCTCAGAAAATTCGCTGGGAGTAAGTCACCTCCCTTTTCCATTCCTTGGAAGTTTGGGTATAAGAATAGAGTTTCTTAAAAATTTGAATCACTCGCCTCAAATCATTTTGTGTCTCATGATCTTTTTGAATCAGTTTCCATAATTTATATTTTTTTAGGGAAGCTGTGTTGCTCGAATTATTTCAGCTTTAACTTTTTATGGATTTTTAAAGGTCAGATTTTTTAAAGTTTAAAAACTATCTTTTTGGTCTTTAGTCACTATTTCTATCTCAACGACACTGCGGTTAGAGGAGAAAATCTGTATGATACTGATTCTTTAAAATTTATTAGAATTGCTTGATATCCTAGTAAGATGTTAAATTCTGTAAATAATCCAAGTACTTTGAAAATGGATTTTTTTTTTCCAATTATCGAGAGAAGTTTTGTATATATTTTGTTAGGTAATAATGTTGCTAGATTTTTTTGTCTGTTGGTCATATATCTAAATATATATATATGACATTCTTTCACTGCTGCGATGGCAAATATTTTAATTTCTCTCTATATATCTGTCATTTTTTATTTATACATTTTGCAACTACGTTATCAGGAAGCTTCAAGGTTAGATTTATTTTATTTCCCTGGTGACTTAAAGCTAAAATTTTCTTTAGCTTTAATAATGCTTTTTATTAAAGTCCTATCTTTCTGACGTAATAAAATTACATAAGGTTTCTTTTGATTAGTGTGGGACTGATGTATATTTTCCCCTTTTTTTACTTTAATCCTGCCTGTGTCCTTATGTTTAGAGGTCTCTGTTGTAAATATGAGATATCTGGGTGGAAAAGATATATCATTAAGTTTTACAATCTTTGTCTTTGAACAGAAAGACCTAATTTACATTTATTCTGTTACCTTCATATATGCAGCTGTGTTTCTACCTGACTCTGAGCTTTCTGTTCTGCTTTTACTGTTTCTTTTTTGTCTTTTTTGTATTTCAGAATGCTTGGTTTTTTTAGTCCTATCTTTCAGGAGGATATATTATGGGTTTTTCAGTGGTTACCCTAGAAATTTAATATGTAGAGAGAGTTTATCAACATCTATCATTAATTGACATTTCTCTCCTATTCCAGAGTAAAATAAGGAACTTTGAAAATCTTAACTTAGATTACTCTC
>NW_011889029.1:263315-275205 GCF_000151845.1 Pteropus vampyrus | reverse complement strand
TGCCAACATACCCATTCTGAGTCTAATGTCCCCAAAATCCAGACTCGGAGCCAAATTTTTTCCAGGGCTCTAAGATGGATAGAGTCTTACTTTTAACATCTTCATGTTCAAAGTGACCTTAACCAGAAATAACAGAGCTTGGGGCCCTACGATGTGGAGGGAAGATAATTGTCTGTGACAGAGCCGCCACCCTGCGGTGGGTGACAATTGTACGGCGGCTGTCTCAGCCCAGGGGAGGTTGCCTGTTGGCTTTGATTATAGCTGGGGACCCAAGAGAAGTTCCACGCACATGTAGAAAGACAGCTTCTGCTGCTTTTAGGAGAGACTATTGTATTTGTATCATAAATCTCAGGGGCTGCTGAGATGGCCCTGCACGTTGGGGCCCCATTGTGAGCTGGCCCTTTGCTCAGACTTCGCCCAAACCCTGGCCTCTTCTCCGATGATGTGGCAGGTGGGTAGGCTGCTGAGCAGCACCCAGGAAGAACAACAGGAGCAGAGCCCAGGCCTTCTCCAGTTCAGTGGCCGGCTCCATGACCTGTGCCATAAACCAGCTCGGGAGGGCTGAGGCTGGCATCTGGAGTCTGGAAAGGACTCCAGGATTGTCATAGCCTCCCATCAGAGCTGACCAGAAACTTAATCTGTCATGACACTTCCCAATATGTTCTTAATGATTATATATACATTCAGATTTTCTGAATTTGTCATGATCGAAAGTGGCCCATCCAATTGTCCCTAAGAGAATGCTTATACTTATGGGACCACGTGTCCCAAATCTGGGTTTGGAAACTCTTTTCTGGATATTATTACTCTGCTACAGACTCAACAGATAATCTCTACCATCTTTCGTCCCCATTCAAATTGAAATCAGTGACAATACAGAGTCCGATTTATACACATTCTGGCCTTCTGGTACCTGCCGTGTCTTCCTTCCGACTTGACTTTTAAAGACACCATTAAGGGTCGTGAGCCTGCCGTTTACAGGGACCAAACAGAGCGAGGAAACAAAAGACATGGCCCCCACGTGGGGTTTGCGAGTTAGGTGTTTGCTTCACCCAGGGTGCCCTCCCCCGCTGGGCGTGGCCCCTCATGCTGGACCAGGTCGCCAGGCTTCAAGGACAGCACATCTGGCAGGTGAGTTCTCCCAGAAACGTCCTTCCTCTCTCTTCCCACCCCAACGGGTGCCGATTCCAGATTTACCCACAAACGAGGATTCCCGTGCCCACGAGAGCCGTTCTAAGCCAGCATTTAGTCCTGGCGCGTCTGGAATCCAGCTAGAATCGCCGCTTAGGGGCGGGCATGCCGGACAGAGCCTCCCCAGCATCCTTTCCCCAGGTCCGGCCTTTAGCAGGATGATCCAGCAATTCCAGAAAGAGGACAGCAGAGCCCCTGCCCTGAGCGCCGGGGAGTTAAGGGCGCCTACGTGTCGAAACCCGTTTCCGACTCTCGATTTTGCTATTTTCCTATTATTGTAAGTTACTCATGAAACTCCTTCCTGCTGTGCTTATCTCAGGCTGCTCACCACCAGATAGAAATTCACAAAAATTAAGTCAGGCTGTTTCCCAAATTGGCTTAAAATTTTCCCTTTTTCCCCAAAAAAAAAAAAAAAAAAAAAGTATGCGAATATCTTTTTTCTCATGTCCCTGACAGCAGTAGGTGTTGTGATCGTTTTAAAATTTTGCCATCTGGTGGGTACAAAACGGTAGCGCATTGCGACTTCGATTTGCAGTTCCGTGACTTCCATAGAATTCGAAGGTATTTTCACGTGTTTGACAGATTAGCATTTGATTTTCAATGATTGCCCGTATGTTTCCTGCGCTCAAATTTCTGGTAATTTTTAAAAAGCTATTTGTTTATTATAGTCATTATTCCTTTTGTCCACACTTTGTATTAGAAACGTTTTCCAAAAGTCATCGTTTGTTGACAATGTTTATATTTTTCACACATTTTAATTTGATTTCGACTCTTAAAATTTTTCATTAAAATGTAAAAATTTTAGTTTTAATTAAATTAAAATTTTTACACTACTAATCCAACAATATCTAAAGACTTGGAATTTCTAGTCTTAATTGAAAAAGTTTCTCTTATCTTTGATTTTTACTTGGTATATCCTAGACTCCCAAACACACAACCCCACTTCTAAGAACCCATCCCAGGAAAATAAAAACATCAGGGCATAATGAATTTGTAGGAGGATATTACTTTAGAACTTTTCGCCATGGAAAAATAAAACACGGGATTAAAATAAATATTCATTAATCAGAGAATGACGGAACAAATCAAGGAGGATAAACACCATTCCAAAAAGCAAGAGAGCTGTCTCAATTGCCTTGGAGAGATTTCTCATGAAATATTTTTGAGTGAGAAAAGCGAGGCGTAGCAAACTATTCACGATATGAAATTGGACTTATAAGTCAAAAATTAACAAAAATCTGTGTATGTATGACTGTGTAGACTGTATACATATTTTTATCTCTACATCTACATATGCCTAGAAAACTGTGGAAGGTTCTCTACTGAATTGCTGATATGAGATGAGAAGCACTGACAGGAAAGAGAAAGATGGAGGAGGAGAGAATCATAAACCAATCAGAAAAGACTCTTAAAGACAATGTATGAGAGTAGCATCGGCCTTTAAAAAAAAAGCTAGCCACATTTCGAATCTTCATTTGAATGAGATTCACCCTTCATTTATCGTCACGCCATGTCACAGAGGACAGGAAACTAGATTTTGCGTGTGATAAGGGTGTGGCGGGACGTTGGGAACTTGGCCTTCGCTTGACCTTCAGCTACTGGGTGGCGAGTGTCCCCTCTGGAACCCCGGAGTAGACCTGATGACCCGTCGCCTGGGCCATGCTCCCCCGGTCCCTCGTCTGCCATCCCTGCCAGCATCTCTCCACAGCGTCGCGGTTAACATTCGCTACGGGAGGATGAATCCGTGCTTCCCTGCTTCTCCAGCCTCTCTCTACTACCCGCCAGTAGGGTTCTTCCCACTGGTGACAACCGAAAATATCCCCAGATTTATCAAATGTCCCTTAGGGAAGCCAAATCACTCAGTTTGGAACTACTAATCTAATCGGAATGATTATTATATCCTTCTCCTGAAATTTGTTTTTCTGGGAACAATGATTCCTTCTCAATGATTCCTTTGAAAATCGACCTCTTTGAATTACTTCAGTGCCCTTTATTTTGATTAAGTGTGTGTCACCTTATCATTAGTGTCAGAGGGGGATACGAGCTTGTTTTCCTACCGGTGTTGCGTAAATAAGTTATAATGACTCGTGCGTTGTGGGCATAAGAAGCCTTCCCCTCAGGTGCTCCAGGAATGTTCATTATAAATCATCATTATCTGAATTGTTTGGAGCTGCTATTGTACTGGCTCGGAAACAATGACTTCGAATTTTTTTTTAATGAGGGAAGTTCCTCTCTACTTATTTGCTTTATTCCTGCAGTAATCACACATACACAGGAACTGCTTTATTCTTTATTGCACTCTTTTATCTTAGAATTCCGGCCGTTTACGAAAGTGATAACCCAGGACAAAGAAATCAATCGGTCCGGGATGTAAAAACCATTAAGGCTTTGCTGGTTTTGCTTTAAGGGTTGAAGGGTATCGCTCTGACTTCGGACAGTCCAGAGAGCACTGTGATCCTGGCCCGTCCCATTGTTACAGCCTGAAGGAAATTCTCCCCAAATGTCATATGTAGACTAAGAATGTCCAGTCAGGGATACAGTTGTTGTGTCTCAGGAGTAACTTGCAAGCCGTTTTCTGACATAAGCAAGAAGTACAGAGGGCCATAAAACTCTGCCATGTTTATGGAACTTTGTGTGTCTGTGTCTGTGTGTTTGTTTTGTGGCCAAACGTGATCTGACGCTTGCTTTCGTTACAACCAGTTAGTGAGGGTGGCAGGAAGTAACGAACCTCATCACGTCCAGCAATTTGGTGACTACCGAGATGTCCTTGAAAGAACATAATGATTACCTAAAAAAAAAAAATAGCTCAGGCCAATGAGAGACACAAGTAAAACTTTTCTTATCTTTGCAACAATCTTAAAAAGAAAACACTTGTTCACTCCCTTATTCATTCAATGAAAATTTCCTAAATACCGCCTGCAGGCATTGGGCCAGGGACACAGTGGTAAACAACGGTCTCCCCGTCCTTGTGGAGTTTAAGGTCGAGTGGAGTAAAGAGGCATTAATTATGTACTTCCACGAATGAGTGGCACATATTCTGAAGGAGAGAGGTACATGGTATGTGTGACATCTGGGTTCAGTGACATGGTATTATGTCTGAAATTTATCTAATCTCATGTGTCCTCTCTCTCTCTTTGTCATAAAAATCTTTGCACCCTGAATGCTTAGCTGTGCCCAGATATCAAAATCTGTGTGAGCATCTCCCAAGAGTTACCCATCCACAGAGCCTGAGAAAAGGAAAACACCACTGTTGACGCCCAGGGCTGCAGGTCTTGGATGAGAAATACTACTTGATTTCTCAGGTTATATCAGCAGAAATTTCCCAGAGCAAGGGACAGAAGGATGACAAATGTCTAGGAACTGCCCTGGGTGCCTGCAAGATGTTTGGTTCATTATTGTGATGTATCCACAGCTGTCTGCTTGTAGAAGGAGCTGCAGGAAATATGTCATCCTTCTTCAAAATAAGCAAGGGACACTAAAGGCCCATTATTGGCCTAAAGCAGGAAGTAGAACAAAGCCCAACATAATACAGGTCTGCCGAAAAGGGCTTGACTTAGGGAAGAGTGGTGGGTTTTCCTTTAGATTGCTAGTTTGAACTCTTCCCAGGCCAGTCATAATGAAAAGACATGCTTATTGAATGACCAACAATTTATGAGAAATTGCAAAGGGTATCAACAAGAGAAGGAAGCCTGTGCACCAAGATGTAAATCCTTCTCTGATGCACCAGGAAATATTAACCGCTGATGACAAAGTAACATAAAACAAAGATGATTGTTGACATGCCGTTTTTGGGTGCGTGCCAGTGCTGTGACTGCCCACGGAGACAGGGAAGCCAGGCAGCGCCCAGAAAAACAATGATGCTGGTTCTGGTGCTGGCTTCTAGACCAAGCCACCTTTGTGACCCAAGGAAAGCATGAAACTGCACAAGGGAGGTTCTCGTCTTCTGGGAAATAAAAATATTAGGTCACTCGTCTCTTTGTGACATTCATTAGCAGGGTCATTAGCCAAATCAGCAGGTCACCTTTCAGAGGAAGTTGAGTCATGTATATTCTAGGAAGTATACGGGATCCTGGTTTTAAAGAAAAATCTGTGCATTGTCCATGTGCCAAGTATAAAATATTACTAGATAGTTATTGACAATATACTGTGAAGTCTCAACTCTTATCTAAAAATATGCGCCTGGAGTTATCCAGTGGTTTTCTTTGGAGACGTTTAAAAGTGCTGTATTCATTAGTTACTCCTTTTAGCCAAATAAACAGTTTGCAAAATTAGTAGCTGTCATGAGTTTCGGTTTGCTCAGGATCCACCCACCTGCACTAATAACCTCCCGTGAAGAGGCTTGGACCCACCCAAGGCTTGAGTCTCTTGTTATGTTGAGAAAGTCTTCCTCCCTTGACAGTGAGGGATGAACATCGATCTGAGGCCCTACACCCAGCATCCATCGTGCGAGGGAGAGTCCCCCCCTGGGTCCTCCCTGAGCCTTGAGCCGCAGCCTCGGTCCTCCTGCCAGTATGTGAGGCCATTTTGCCTTGCTGTCCGGTGGGCTCTCCATCTGCATCCTTATCTAGCTCAGCTCTCAATGCAGGCCAGTCAGATAGGTCATTCCTTCTTTCCTTCCTTCTCTCTCTCTCTCACTTTCTTTCTCTCTTTTTTTTTTTTCTTAAACAATCATTTGAGGTATGTGTGTGTTTACACACTCACACTTACATATCTGTCTATATTTCTGCCTAATGGGGAAGATAATACTCAAAAATGAATAATAGGCCCTGCTCTTAAAGACTTTTCAATCTAGTGGAAGAGAAAGATGTGTAGAAAATTAGCAATGATATACGTTTAAGAAAACCGTGCAATCGAAGAAGCAGCAGCAAAGTACTATGGGGATGTTTCCCACACCTGCCTAAGTGCCACCTGTCCCTCGAGGTCAAGCCACGCTCTTGCTTGTCCATACTGGCTCTGAGCACGGATGCTCCCATGCCTGACCCATGATCACATGCGCCTTATCTATTCTCTGTGATTTGTCTTTTTGGCCAGATAATAGGCATCTTGGGGAGCTGGGCATGCGCTTTTGCCTTACCCAGTACCCCAGACATTGCTAACTGCTCCATGCAATAGTGGACACAAACTACATAGCAATAATGATAATAGCAAATAATGAACCCTTGCTACATGCTAGGCAATGCTGCGAGTGATTTGCATATGTCAACTAACATACTTAATCTTCTTCACAAATCCTCCTTATCTAGACGAAGATATATATACAGAGAAGTTAAGTAACTTATGCAATATTGGAATTTTTGAGGCCATCCAAGTAGTAACATGCATCTTTTCAATCAAGTGATAGGTTCTGTATCAATTTAGGAATAAGCCAAAGGTATAGACTGGATTGATATATTACTTTATTTTTTTTTACTCATTGCACCTGCATTGGAGGAGGTAGCGTAAAGGAAAACCGTGTCTTCCTACTGAACCCCAGAACGGGAGCAGCGTACCCCTCCGGCCATGGCAGTGCTGGACTGCAACTCTGTGGGCAAGCCACGCCTGGGAGGGTGAGGGGAGTAGCTGAATCGAGAACATACTATTCTTTCCAAATTGACCGATCTGATAGATTTCTCCATCTCCCTGGGGGGTGGGGGTGGGAGTGAGGAAGGGGCAGAGGCAGGCAGAGAGCTAATGGGTGAGCTCCTTCCATGGGAAAAACCCACAGCAGTTGGCAAAACATGTTCCCCTTCGCTGTCTCTCAGATGTTGGCTCTCTTAGTGTATCAGACTTAGTGTCCTGTCACCCAGAGCTGTGACTACCCCACCCGGTGGTAACGATCGGCATTTTTGTCCCTGTCTTCAGGAGCTGCGGCCCATTTCCACAGGCAACCTCCTTGAATTCACTGGTGGAGAATTTAAATTTCGTTCTAAGAAGATGGCGAAATAGATCAAATAGTGTGCAGATCCAATCAACTCTAGTCAACTCTGTGCCAACGGAATGCAGCAGAGGCTTAACTGTGAGATTAAATGAAAACATTAAGATATCCAAATATTCACGTGCAGAATAAAATAATAAATATCTAAAAACCCCAAATTTGAACACCAAGCCCTTCGCATTATCACTTTCCCAGGGAAACAGTAATGCTCAATGACTAAACGCCTTTCAACTTAACGTCCGATGGTCTTCTCTCTTCCATATTCAAATTCAGGAAGATGTTAACCTCAGTGATCGAATCTCCCTGAGACCAAGAACCAGAGAAGAAATGAAATGGGAGTTAAAAGTCTGAGGAAATTCAAATGCCCCATAACTTCTGATTTGTTTCGGTCTCGGTTAGAAGGGCTGTTCCTCCCTGAGCAGAATGAGGGTCTCATGGCTGATGAAGCCCAGGCTGTATCTTACTGGAGTGACTGCTGCCCAGTCAGAATTCCAATAACACAGGAGGTCAACTCCGAGCATCTCATATGTCTTCTTTTTTAAAGAGCCTCAAGAGTGAACAGAACAAGCGAGAGTATCCGGTGATGGTGCCACAGCCGCCGAAGTTGGGAAACACACTCCCCAGCTCTAGAGCAGTACCCTAGGGACACTTATTTCTAGAAGCCAACATTGTGTGCAGAGGCATAGTCGCTTATCTGTATTTCCAAAATTCAAAAAGCATTCAGGGCAAATATTCACCTCAACCGACTGATGTGATTTCTGTTTTTTACGTATCATGGCAAGTATGCATATTCGTATATTCTGTTGCAAAAAATATGACAGTTAGATTAGGGGAGCTTCTGAAGACCCTACGCTAAGTATTACGTGACAGTATAATCTGAATGACTCTGAATTTAGAAACGTGTGGCCCCAGGGGATAGGAGCAGGGACTGTGGGCCTGTATTACCGAGAAGTCAATGGAAATAAGACAGATGGAGATTTCATTCCTTCAGCCACCAAGCTGCAAGTCGGTCACCGTCAGTATTGGAGTTGGGGAACTCAAAGTCAGTTGGAAGAAATCGCCTGAGGAAGATGAATTTTGGCACAGTGCGTTTATCAGATCTGGGGTGTCCGGTCTTATAACGTTAGATGACTTTTGATTCAGAGTTCTTTAACGAAGTTGATCATCACATGAAAGAATGTGCTTTGGCTTCTGAAAAGCAGCTATTCTGGGATTCCATATCTGTTAGTTTTCCACGGATTTCAAATAATTCCAAGCATCGAATATGGAATTTAGGAAGAAGTCCAGGAGTTTAGAGGGTGATAATTCCTGAAGCAATGAGAGAGAACAGTATTCCAGAAGGAAAGATGAGGGTGGAACTTTGGAAATGATTCGAGAAGTTAGGTGGCTCGATTGGCCCTGTTAGAATGTGGGCCCAGATGATAAGGCTGAGCATCTAACCACACGGCAACACACTCAGATGTGTCCTAATCACATGGCAGAAAGTCTGCATTTCAAGGAGGCGAAGAAAAATAAAACAATGTCTGCAGGAAATATACGTGAAAAGCAGGAAAGCTGCAGATCCGCGAGAAGTAGAAACGTTGGCGACAGATGCGTTTGGATTATTGGAGGTCCCTCGCTCCCCATCACCTCTCTGACACTGGCTCTCCCCACAAATGTATGACAAGTGCCGTAATGGCCTTTCCAAGTGTTCTGGACAGACGGATGCAGTATCCCTTTCACCTCGTATGTCTACAGCAGCCTTGGAAACGACTTTCTTTAATCTAGCCACCCGGCAGGACACAACTCTATTGAATAAGAAATCCTAGACAATACCAAAGGCTCTCGAAAGAAATTCTTAGAAGAAGAGTGGGCATTAAGCCTGCGATGGATGGGTGAAATCAGCCTTTAGATAGCTCTGGCTGTTGGAGAGACACGATGTTCTCACGAGCTTCCCATGCTAGAAGCAAAGGAGGATAATGGTACTTGAAAGAGGACTATCGTAAGTGAAAGAAGTGTATTATAAACCCGACAACAATGACTTAAAACAACAATAAAATCAGTTACGCGACTAAGCCAAAGAGCAAACACAATGGAATTCAGAGAAAACGCTCAATTAATACAAAGGAGGGCCAGAAAATAAAATAAGGAAATTTGAAGAGCAAATGAGACAAATAGAAAACGATTCGCAAGATGGCAGATTTGAGCTCAGCTTTAATCACATTAAATGCGAATGGTCTAAATATTTCAATTAAGACCGAGAGAGAGAGAGAGAGAGAGAAGGAGGGAGGGAGGGAGGGAGAGGGAGAGAAACACCAGAGTGAGACCTCGAAAGGCCCCATGAGGCAAGGGACTGTGTGAGCAGGTAGCCAACAGACACTGCCTCTTGGGACATGACAAAGGCACATTTGAAGTGGAGGTGACTAGTGTACGATTTGAATCTGCTCTAGGCTTTGACATGCTACCTTTCTCCTCTCCCCTTGCCCATCTCCGCACTGCGAAATGACCAGTAGAGCTTACAACAGTCACGCGTTGTTGTGTGAATGGGTGTTACGTGCAAATCATGGGCCACGTCACGTACCAGGGACTAGCAGAACATAACCAGCTAAGAAAACAACGGAAAACGAGAGGAGGGCCTCGGACATTCACAGAACATGGAATTGGGGGGGTCAGGCTAAAATGACCTGGATCCCAAGGGGCCTGGAACGGACCTGACTGACCCCTATATTCTAGCACCTGGCATGCTGTCTGCCACATGGCAGTTTTCGGGAAACGTTTATTGAATAAGCAGTGGAATAAATGGAAGAAAGAACGAAAGAACGATTTGCAGGATAAGGTACGGCTGCTCTCGGACCTGTGTGCTCTGTGTGCACGTGATCTAGGCAGAGAAATTGTTTGAGTCTCTGTCACGTGACCGTGGGCAGGTCGCTTCTCTGATTCAGTTTCCTCGTCTGCAAAATGGCATGAATGGTGACGCTTCTGGCACTGAGACTTAGCAGACACCTAGCGAAGGCTACTTCTTCTCCCTTCCCAGTCCTGGACCACCGGTCAATATCCCTCTACCTAAACTCATCTTGGTGGCTGCTTTGATTTGCCCCAGCGTCCCGTTGTCTCCGGTGCTGTGAATGTCAGACATTCCAGGACAGCGGCGTCCGTAAAGCTGGGGTGGGCTTTCTGCCCGTTTCAGACATTCTCTGTGGAAAAGCTTCCCTCCAGATCATGAACAGAACCGAGGGTGCCACCGTGGACGACCTACCCTGGGAGTCCCCATTGTGTCCAAGCTGTCTTTGCAGGGCTGTAACAGCTGCCAGCCAGGATGGGTGACAGGAGCTCGTGGCGTGGGGGTGTTTCCCCCTGCCACATTGTGCTTTATTGGACATAACAAAGGATCTAGGCAGCTGGTGTGTGGCAGAGAGCAAGATGCTCAGAAAGCCTTCTCTTGGCCCATTATGTGATTCTGAGAAAGGAAACTCAGGCAAGATCAATACATCCTCTGCGTGGACGTCAAACGTTCTGTGACGTCAGTCGTTCAGGGCTGTTTTTAGTGAGGATATCTCGGTCTCATGAACCTGACATGAATCTGGCTCGGCGCCCCTGCAGAATGCAATGTAGGCATAATTCAATCTTCCTGTGATTGTCTATTTAACGTGGCAATCTAGGCTAATTTTTTCCTGTGAATCGAGTCCAGGACGTCACCAGCACAGTGGCTGGGTTAATGAATGAGGCATAATAATGCGCATAATAAAAGCGTATGATCTGAGTTTTTCTTCCTAGTATTTTTCTCTCTCTTACTCCCAGGGAACGTCTGGTCTCACCGGGATCTGTGCGTCACGTTCTGTTGAACGAGCCTCTTCTTGTAAACAACATCGCGGGGAAAATAATAACTCGAGGACCATCTGTTTGATGGAGTCCTTGACTTTTTTTTTTCATTTCCCCCCGTTGCATGTTAAAGGAAGTAAATAGGAAAAAAAAAAATTCTAATTATACTGCTGTTTACCGATTACAGGATAACTTTTATTGTATTTATTTTAAATACCACGCAGAGCCACACCCAAAGCCTTTATCAAAGCCTGACCTGCTCCTTCCTACCACCCCCCTTCTTGTTCTCCGAAGCGTGTAGCTCATTACTTGAAGCGGAGTCTCGAGGTTGTTTACATCTTTGCAGCCCAGTGGCACCCGGAATAGTTGGTTGGCTTCGGGCTCAACAGTCCATTGGGGCGAACAGCGTTTTCACAGGCGAGACCATCAGACACAGTATGTAAGACGCAGCTTCGAGTCCTAGCAGTTTCATTCGGTACAGATGAGTTTGGGGGACCCGTTACACACTTTTTACTAACCTGGAAAATGTGGCTTCGATGACTTCAGTTCTGTACGTAGTTATGAAGCACTAGCTACATAAACAGCAGGCACTGAGTTAGACTTGGACATAAGACTGAGACTATCAGCCTTGCCCATCACACGGGGTCACCCTCAGGGTCAAGTGGGCTAGAACACACGGAAGTGCTCTGTAGGCGATAAAACATGGCCCGCCCGAGATTTGGGACGGTGCCTATCAGGGTACGGAGTCTGATGGTTGGATCGGCTCCTACATGACCACCCCACCGGGCCCACGTGTCACCTAATCGTCAAAGGCCGGACAGGAAGACAACAGTGTGCTGGGCGACACATGGCTCTAACAATCCCAGGCCTGATGCCTCCTCAGAGAGAAGAAACATGGCCTCTGAATTAGGATCATCGAGTCATGACATTTTGCTGCGGTCATTTACATGTGATTTATTTCAGCTGAGCACTGCTCAATTTTCCAAC
>NW_011889029.1:256596-261755 GCF_000151845.1 Pteropus vampyrus | reverse complement strand
TGACAACTTGACGCGTAAAACTTTTGCTGTACTTCAGATTTCCTTAGGATAAATTCTCAAAGTTACGATCATTGGGCCCAGTGTATGAGTGCAATAAGCTTATGGCTGCATATTGTTACAATGCTTTCTGGGAAGATTATGCGAATCTACACTGCCACCAGACCGGAGGACACTGCCGGAGATTTAGAAAGAACGCTGGAAAGTTTCTCCTAGTTTGTGTGATTTTCTCTAGGGCCAGGCTGGAAACACCTATCATAAAAGTTTCATCTAGAGATCTAAACGAGAGGAGAAGGTTGGCTGAACAGCAACGGGGAGACTCCGTGAGTGGGCAGGGTCCGTCCACAGAGGAGGAGACCTGCACAAGAAGAGAACGTGGACGTCTGGGATTTGGAGGAATTCCTATACCCTAAAAGCCACCAAACAGAAAGCAGACATACACAACCAATGGCCGATACAGTCACTGAAAATACGTCCTTAGATCATAGCTATTCTGACCCTCCTCCCTCTAATGATTTGTTGTGTTACCTAGGGACACTTTGACTCATCCATCCAATTGCCTTCAGTCGCTTTCCATCTATAAATCCTTTCCTAAGTGTGCATCTCCACTGAGCCCTGGTCCCAAGGAGCAGTGATAATGAAAATGGGGTGAGGATGACCTTGGGGCTGGAGGCCTTGAGTCACTGCCGAGGATTTTCTTTAATGCGCTAACGCCCTGCGGATCCAGGCAAGATTTAGAAAAGGCTAGAAATATAGTTATCTTGGTCGAGGCAATCATCTTTATTTATTTTGCTCTTGGCAGCAAGACAAGCATACTTAATAACTACATGATTTATTATCAACTCTGAGATTAAGAACACCTGAAAATATCTCTTTTGCTTGTTCTTTGAATTAGCCAAGGGCAAATCAGGGATTTTGCCAAACGAGGCAATGGGAAGAAAAAAAAAAAACATCTACTGGAAAATAATAAGGTTGTGGATGAGTCAAATTAAAACCATTCCATTGTCCTCATAAATAATTTAGAAAATGAAATGAAATCGTTCCCGCCGCTTTGAGCCATGACAAGCTCTGAGAAAATTCAGAAGGCAAAATGCCAGAACCCCGGGGAAGCAGGGAATGCTGAGCAAAAGCCAGACTGGCGGACTCTGAAGAGAAGCAAGAATGGCGGGCAGCAAGGTGAGGAAGAATTAAGGTCTCTGACCGCCACCCCCGCCCCCCTCCGGGAAGCACCGGATGCTGAAAATAGACGGAATTCCCAGCTCAGGCTGGGCAGGAAGTAATCACCTTGACCAAGCCCATCGCGGAAGGAGAGCTCATGCTCTGGACAGGAGACCTTTTCGGTTGGGGACTGTAGGCCACATGCCTTGGGCTGAACTGGACAAATTGATATTTTAACCTTTAGTCTAGTAAAAATACGAAAATAGGTCGCGTCAATATTATCCCCACTTCATGGCTAAGCTCTATGAGGATAGACCACAAGATTAATAAAACTTTGATGACTGGAGGGAAGGACAAAAGGGATATTCAGAAATTGCCAGGAAAAGTCCCACCCTTTGTAGGGCACCCTCTTCAGTTGCTTCGGGCGATGAAGTTCCCATTATTCCTGATATTATGTCCGGGCTTCAATAAAGTAATCCAGAGGCAAGTTTTCCTCTGACGATGCTGTGTTTTGTTTAATAACGCACCTTAGGGAATGCGGTTCTACAGGAAACTCCTCCCGCGGTGCTGGCTGCGGGTCTGGCATCTCAGCGGAGCACATCTGGGAGCCCCCGGTCCCCAGAATGGTTCCAGGCAAGTCTGAAGAGAGGAGCTGGAGTTCAAGTCCATGCTGATAGGATGGTGGGACAATGGCAGATGTCAGGGACCCGGCTGGATCACACGAAAGACATCGAAGGACATAAGTGATCCCTGACCCCTTGGGACGTGTGACGTCGTGGTTTTTCTGAACGTTATCCTTTTGAATGGTATTAGATTTCCATCTGAGGTAATTTGTGACAAAAATGGAGCTGTCTCCCCAGTGCGGATGTCGCTGGCTGAGAATGAGCGGTGATGGGAAGGCCAACGGGATGCTCGAAGGTCACGTTTGGAAAGTCCTTGGGTCCCCTTCGTATGCACTTTGGGTCCCACCCAGAAGCAGTGGCTCTGTGAAAACGGACTGCCTGGGAAGTCAGAAATTCTTTCCACAGGTTTTTAGAAGTCCGATGCAACACGTTTATTATCTGAATAGCAATGATTTCGCTTTCTTATTTTACTAAATAGCACCCACATTAGTATCAATTTATAACTCATCTAATGGCTATTAACTAGGATGATACCCAACTTATTTCAAAGCTTCGTATAACGCAGACGTTTTACTAAATCACGGCATTCACTCCCCAAGTGTCACCTTGAGCTCCCTAGGCGACGACAGTTGCAATGTTAGAAAAATGAGAGTATTTTTAAAAATAATTTGTTTTATTTTTCAATTACAGTTGGCATACAATATTATGTTAGTTTCAGGTTTATAACATAGTGACTAAACATTTATATAACTTACGAAGTGATCACCCCGATAAATCTAGCACCCGTCCGACACCATACGTAGTTATTACAAAATGATTGTCTATGTTCTTTATGCTTTATTTTCGTCCCCATGACTATTTTGTAACTACCAACTTCTTAATCCTTTCTCTTTGTCACCCACCCTCAAGCCCCCCTCCCATCTGGCAACGACCGAGATGTTCTCTGTATCTACGAGTTTATTTTTGTTACTATTAGTATTCTTTTAAGATTCTTTTAGGATTTTAAGATTCTCTTTGTTTATACCCTTTAACTGTACACTTTATGCAAACTACTACTATTCAGAGACAATGTGGGCCTAATCACTGACTTTATTTCTAAAGGATTTTTTTTTTTTCAAATTCCCTCAGACACTTCTTCAAGACCTAAAAAAGCCCCAATTAACCATAATCACTTTTGCTGCCATGCGTGTATAGGGCAGAGTGGCGAACTCTGGCAGATTCAATGTCTGACAGTCTCAGCCCTGGCATTTATGAGGTGGGCTTCGGGGACTCTGCTAACATCTCTATGCCTCAGTATCCACCTCTGAAAAACAGAGATAACGATAACACCTATCACATAGGCTCATTGGGAAGAATGAACGAGAGAGACTCTGTATCTCCCACAGCCAATGCCCGGCACACAGTCAGCCTTCCCAAGAAGATCGTTGTTAGTTTCTCATTTTGCATCTTCCATCAGGGCGTCCTGCTGGCCATCGCTTTGCAGTCAGCATTTTGGTCACAAGGTCTGCTCAAGGACCGAATCATAGATCTTCTGGACGTTGTTGGTGAGTGCTGCTTTCCCATGTTTTGGTCTCCATGCCTGACTTCTGGGTCCACACGGAGCTCTCTGCTGGGTTTGGCTGGGACAGCATAACAGGAGGACTGGCCCGTGGCACGGAGGGAGGCCGGGGAAGTGCTGGCTCTGCCGGCCACCAGGGGCTTGAGCTTCAGCTGAAGCACAGAAATAACGGTGCACGCTTCTAGGGGTCACCGATGAGAAAATGCACGTGCGAAACGCTATAGGGACTTAGGTGTTTATTATTCCTTACATATAACATTCTTATCGATGAACCGTAGCAGCATTTCGCTAGTTCTGTTGTATAATAATAACGTAATTACGTAATAATATGTTCCACATTTATCTTAATTATACGTCAGACTCGGAAATCTGTTTGTCACATGTGCCCACAGTCAATTATCCCTCTGCGCCAACGCGGTCCCCTTGATTCCGTTCCCGCTCCCCACATGTGAACAGATGCTTCTCCACGTTGCAGGGCACGATCACGCCTCCCTTTGCAGACATCCACCGCAGGGCCCGACGCGGCGCCCGGGGCGACTCTGCTTCCTCCTGTAGTCGGTGTGTTTTTCTTTCCCTGGACCACGTCTCCCTTTATCATTTCTGTCTCCCAGCATAATAACGTTTCAAGTGCTCTCTGCGTTTTCTAGAAGTCATCCGTTCAGTCCATGTTAGCAGGAGCCTCATCCCTGGCTTCTGAAGGTCGGAGTTATCACTCAAAGAGCTCTCCTTATCCTGCTTCGGTTCCACCCCAGGGCACCCAGAATGCACTGCGTTTGCACTTGCTTGTGTCCATTCATGTGAAAACTTATACATCTTTTCCCAGGGTCAGGGCTGATGATTGGACGTGGGTCACTTGACACGGAGAAGGATCCGTGTCCAAACGTAACTGACCCACTGAACCGCTCTCTTTTCAGAGAAGACGGTAAGATTTGGTCAGGAAAAACTATGAGAGGCTTTTAAAGGGACCAAAAAGATTAACAAGTAGCTTTTCAGTAGAAAATTAGGCTTTGTCTAGTGCACCCTTCCAGGCTATGATTCTATGAGGTCTGTATTTTTCATGGTCTTTGAGCTATTTTTCAATTCTATAAGTTTTAGAAAACAGATATTAATTATTCTTATTCGTAGAAAGTCCAGTGAGTTTTGTCCTGTGGAGGTGAAATTTGTACAACCTTGTGCCCGAGTCATAACCAATTCTGCAAATATATTACACAAATTCGCTTCAGCCTCCCTGATTGCCTATAGATGTGTCTGCTCTTAAAATTTCTTTCAAACAAGTTTTTAACACTTTGTTAGTTATTCCATCGATTAATGAGGTAAATAAAATCTTTGACACTTGTTCATTTTATGTGTATATGGAAGTCAGGACTTAACTTTAAAAAAATAAATAAATGATCTTTGATAATTTATTTAGCTTTTTTCCCCATGGGTCATCATGGGACCACCAGTTCTCTTCAGAGGGCTCATCCTGGCCTCAGTGAAGCCTCTTTGTGTGGCTCCCAAGTTTTCACCCAGTTGGCTTATCTCCAAATCTGTAAAAAAAAACCAGCATAGGGGCAACTTTACTTTGCCCTCCCGACCTCATCTACACATAGCTGAATTCTCAAGGTGTCATCTTTAAATTTCCACCTAGATCAGCCTGAAATATCCAGATAATTTGCTCACTGCTTCTCCCATTCTGTTATTATTGATATTCCTATGTTAGATGTATCGATTGTTACATCTAGAAAAGTCCAGAGTATCTGATTTTGTGGGAGGGAGTCAGAAACTAGGCAAATTTCAGTGGGAGTGGCTGTTCGGGGAAGGAGAAAACCAGACCGGCCCGG
>NW_011889029.1:254417-256546 GCF_000151845.1 Pteropus vampyrus | reverse complement strand
ATGAGGTCTGTATTTTTCATGGTCTTTGAGCTATTTTTCAATTCTATAGGTCTTAGAAAACAGATATTAATTATTCTTATTCGTAGAAAGTCCAGTGAGTTTTGTCCTGTGGAGGTGAAATTTGTACAACCTTGTGCCCGAGTCATAACCAATTCTGTATCTATATTACACAAATTCGCTTCAGCCTCCCTGATTGCCTATAGATGTGTCTGCTCTTAAAATTTCTTTCAAACAAGTTTTTAACACTTTGTTAGTTATTCCATCGATTAATGAGGTAAATAAAATCTTTGACACTTGTTCATTTTATGTGTATATGGAAGTCAGGACTTAACTTTAAAAAAATAAATAAATGATCTTTGATAATTTATTTAGCTTTTTTCCCCATGGGTCATCATGGGACCGCCAGCTCTCTTCAGAGGGCTCATCCTGGCCTCAGTGAAGCCTCTTTGTGTGGCTCCCAAGTTTTCACCCAGTTGGCTTATCTCCAAATCTGTAAAAAAAAACCAGCATAGGGGCAACTTTACTTTGCCCTCCCGACCTCATCTACACATAGCTGAATTCTCAAGGTGTCATCTTTAAATTTCCACCTAGATCAGCCTGAAATATCCAGATAATTTGCTCACTGCTTCTCCCATTCTGTTATTATTGATATTCCTATGTTAGATGTATCGATTGTTACATCTAGAAAAGTCCAGAGTATCTGATTTTGTGGGAGGGAGTCAGAAACTAGGCAAATTTCAGTGGGAGTGGCTGTTCGGGGAAGGAGAAAACCAGACCGGCCCGGAATGCTCGGCTGAGAGGAGGCATTGGAGCTTTGGTAGGTGGAGGCTGATGGGGGGACTCTTGTTTTCCCGTCTGTCTTTCCGAATGGTCGTGTAATACCCGTATGAGAAACCAAGTCAATTTACTTCCGTACGATATCCTCAGCACTTAACCCGATACAGAAAAACATAAATGCTCAGTAAATATTTGTTAAATTAATACATGAATGAGCATAAGGACGAAGCAATGAATCAAAGAAAAATGACAGAACGACTGGAAATATCAATTTATTGGATAATCCAAGGGCGTAGTTCTAATTTGAGAGTTTCTCAGGTCTGCTGCTCACTAGCTCTGTAACCTTGGGCAAGTCATTCTCTGAGCATTTGTGACTTTGCCTGGAGATAGCGGTCCTGGAGAGGCAATGTCATCGGAAGCCACACAATGACTAGATCGTGACTTGTGAAGGTGGAGGGACATGGATGGATGAGGTGGAAGGAAGGAGGGACTTGGGCTCCTTTAGCAGAGAGAGCTAGAATACCGTTCATAAATGAAGATTCTAGAAAAGAGTAGCATGGATGGGAACCCCGACTGATTGAATTAACAGCATGATCCAGGTACATGAACAGGGAAATTGCCTCTGGAATAAAAAGTTCTTTTTAAGGTAGGCGTGCTTTTTTCCCACCTGTTCTTGCAACTGTTTTAGAAACGGTTCTGCCCATGTTTGGCTGAGGAAGTAAATCAACCTGAGTAGTTTCACCTGACATCCATCAACTTCTATAATATTGGCATCAAATTACCCATAGAATTTCATCACTTACTCCTCTCCTACACATATCTTACGATTCGACCGAATTCAGCTTCTCAGTTTCCAAACCCGCCTTGGGTCTTTCCCGCCTTCATGCTTTTATTCATGTGATGCCTTTGCTTTGAAGACCCTCCTGGCCTTTTCAAATATGGGATTGGCCAACATATTCTCTAGCTGTAATGCGAACCCTTTTTATAAGTCCTGCCATTAGATCAGCACCCCCAAACACGCCGTCGCCCATGTTTTCACCTCTCGATCGGATACAGCTTATGATGTTTATCTCAGTGTAATGCCTCTTCCCGCTGGGTACCTGTGGACCCTGCTCTCCCAAATACAGAATAAGGTCTTTGAGCGCGAGGACTGTCTTATCTCTATTTCTTGCAGTGCTGAGACCATTTCCTTCTACGTGGGAGGCCTTCAACGAAACTCTCTCAAATTAATGAATGAGTGAACGCACAAACAAACAGACGTGTCCACGCCATTTGTCGCAATTATCTCTACCAGATGCCGAGGAGCAAATTTAGACCGTTACTAGAATTTCACAGATTGCAACAAACTTCAA
>NW_011889029.1:251333-253319 GCF_000151845.1 Pteropus vampyrus | reverse complement strand
CGGTTTAGAAGACTCAGGGGAGAAACAAAAGCCACCTATAAAGGCCTTTTAATTTTTAACATGAGCTTCGGCTTGAGCCGCAAAGTGCATCTCATTGGTCATCTTGGTCTGGGGTCCATTCCAGTCCCCGAATTCATCGACGTGTAACTGCCGCAGCTGCCGAGTCCTTGGCACCTGCGGCAACCACCGGGGGCTCTGCACACAGATGGTTTCGTGGGCAGCGAGCCTAATGGCAACAATTTCAAGATTTGTTTTTCAAATAAGTGCGTGTTAAGTGAAAAAAAAAAAAAAAATGTCAAAGAGCCAGAGAAAGTTTCATTGGTTCAAAGGAGGCTTATGAGAAATCTATCATGCAGCCTCTGATTTAGAAACGTAAAGAGAAACAGATTGACCTGAACTTAAATAAGGGGCAGAAAGACAAGACAGACTGCAATCTTTAATGAGTGTCATACCTGTGTTTGAATCCAGGGCCCCTTCCAGATGTCCAATTTGGAGGCTGATGCCTACAAGCTGCTTCGGGGGCCAGACCGTTCCTCAGGGTTATGTAACGTGTCTGCTCGCTTTGCTTTAAATCTCGGGGGGCCATAAAATCAGGTAAAGTCAGGACTGGCTTGGAAATTAGCAGCGCCGATGTCTGAGCTACATTCGACTGGAACATCACTTCCAGGTCCTCGCCTTCTGCTTCATGCTACAGTTGTCCCATGGTTTGAGGGTGGGGGCCACAGGCTGGTGGCACAGCTGAGGAGGGGCTGTGATCAGGGCTCTGCAGATCAGGCATCCGACGACAGCTGTCATCATGGAGGACGAAGCGAGCGGGGTCATCCTACCCCTCGACGGTGCGGACAGCCCCGCCCGACGCAGCCGTTCCTGACAGCCGGCGAGGCTCTCCAGATCAGTTTCCAGTAGTTTCCGTGGGTCAGAGGTCATTACGGCTTCTCCCTCTCCTCTACCCGAATGTAAATGGCCATTTACCACACAGGCGAAGGCCCCCACGGAGAGCGGTTGATGAAAAACATTAATACCATTCAAAGATTTTTTTTCATTTTGAAATTTCTATATTAAAAAAGTCGAGATATATTTTGGAGTCCAATGGAAAACTTAGCTGAATTTTGGTGACAAAACAGGATACTGTGAAGACTTTAGATCTCAACCTAAACTTCAGATATACATGCAAATCTCGGTTTCGAAACTGATGTTCCTTTTAGCTGTAGTCGTGACTAGATAGAAGAACATACTGCATTGCAAGGTGCCAGCTAAGCAGACATCAGCAGTGCTCAACTCCTTACTACATTCTCAGTACCGATCGATATTTACGTCTTCGATAAGTGAGAGATGCACTAAACTACAAGCCATAAAGGGCATTACTGTACACTTTTTAGTTAGAGGCCAGCGTAGGGGACAAAGGTAGCGTATAAAACACAAGGACACTGGAGTGATGGTCTCTGCTCCGTCCCACCAGCCACGTGAGGTTGGTCAGGTCTCTCACCTCCTCTGCCCTCAGCTTTCCCACCTCGAAAATGGCTTTACTGTCCTGCTTAGCTCTGAGGTCAAGGAAGAGAAGGTAAGTATGGTTAAAGAGCCATCATACATCCTATATAAAATCCTACAATAATGCCCGTGCCTCTTTGGCACCCAGAAGCCCTCTGAAAAGGCAGGTCTGGTGCAAGGTTAGTTTGGTCTGTGAGTCCTGATGATTTTTATGGCAGGAGACTAGACAGAACCGTTCACTGGTGGATGCCTCAGCTGGGTGTCTAGAGCCCTGGTCGCTAGCTTCTCTTCACGATGTGCCTAGTGCTTTATTAGGGCACGATGCCCTGCTCCTCGTGAGGTCCGCCTCCCAGGGGCCCTGTCCCTGAGCTGATCATCCCGCAAGTTGGTGAGGTGCTTCTTCAATGTCCCCTTGTACACTGTGTCCCTGGGTGCAGTGACTGGACGTGGGGGACTCAGCTCATAGCAGCCTAAAGCTAAATCTAAAACTCTTTCAAG
>NW_011889029.1:247913-249833 GCF_000151845.1 Pteropus vampyrus | reverse complement strand
GTTACTGGTAATTAACGACATCAGCCAAAGCACAGATGTCCCTCAGTCTCTTTGTTGTGAGCTCCCAGTGTGTCCTGATCTATCCTTTTTCATTCATTTTCGAAGAACTTCCTGGTCCTTAGTATGATGACAAGTCACACTCAGATGTTCTTCTTTCTGTGTTAATTATAGACGCACAGGGGACTCTTCCATGTCCAGAATCGGGAAAGGTAATCATTAGGTAAACGTAGCAAAAACCTAGTCGCATTCATCCTAAAGCATCCAGCTCTTACTGGACCATCTGAATTATCAAATGAAGTTCGAATTTTCATCCACTATTTCATTCGCTCAGCGATGCTTTATCGAGGCCAACGATGTGTCACTTCGACCCCAGCCGCAGATCCAGGCCTGTGTGAAAGCAGTTTGGGAGTGGTGTGTTTTCCAATGACTGAAACCTCAGCTCGTTTGCTATGAACAATTCTCAATAAATAACTTGTGAATGTCTATGCTCCCGACAACCACTCACCTCCTGGAGAAAATGCGTTTGACAGATAATCTTTTCTGTCTACAACATGAATCAGGGACTCCTGGTCCAGACGAGATGGCCTAGACATGTTTCTCTCTGCTCCTCCCCATTAAGCGTAATTATAAATTTTGGAAATAATTCAAGATGCAACCAAATGAGAACCCTGGAAGGTAGAAAGAGGAAGCCTAACTGGTTAGGGACCTCAAGTCTAGAAGAACAATGTGGTGACGGGGCCTCCTACAAACTACCAACCAGCAGAAGACGACAACCAGACCCCACTGTCCTGGCCCCCAGCCGACCTGGCAACAGAAGGTGGCCCAGGTAGATTCAGCCCTCTCCCCCACTGAGTGGGAATCCTGCCCAGCACAGCAAGCCAGCCCAGCAGCACTGGCGAGGAGGCCCCACGGCCACGAGGGGCCACAGGGAGCCTGGCCTTCCCCATCAGGCCCGGCGTCCAGCGGACGGTCAAGGGGGTGCTGCCACGACAATCACTCCATTCCTCTGCTGGACCCGAGCATCTCCTTCTCACCGAGAGATGTGAAGCAGCTAGGGGTGTCTGCAAAGGGAATTCAGCCACAGAAAGGGCCAAACCAGGAAGCCCCTTGGTCGCCCGAGGCCTGAGACTCCCCCTCCTGTACATAAAGCTATCAGAGACATCAGGTGACCAGACCAGAGCTCTTCTGTTGGACAGATGGCTAGGACCAGAATCTTCTTTCTCTCAGTGGGCCAGACACTCTTTTCTCCACCTGGATGCAGCCTGGGAAAAATCTTTATGTTTTCTGAGCGGCAAACGATGAAAGTCTCAGCTGTACCAGACACACCAAATGGACCCAACTAGCACGGCAAAGGTTCTGAAAGTAAGTTTGCCTTTGGAACCAAACCCACAGAAGTCGGCTGGGATCTGCACGCTCGACCTAAAAACAGGCAAAGGACTTGAATAGACGTTTTCCAAGAAGATATATACACGGTCAATAAGGGCATGAAAAGATGCTCAACATCCCACGTCATCAGGGAAATGCGAGTCACAACCACAATGAGATACTACTACATACCAGTTAGAGTGGCTATTATCAAAAAAAGAGGTGGGGGGGGGTTGGAAATAACTCGTGTTGGTGAAGAGGGAGAGAATTTGAAACCCTCACGCATCACTGGTGGAAACGCGAAACAATGCAGCCGCCAGTGGTTCCTCCCCAAGTTAAACAGAATCACTATTTATCCAGCAATTCCATTTCCGTAAGTTTAATGATTTAACATTGACAATGAGACTCGGATACGCGTTTGCCAACGTTCGCAGCAACTCCGTTCATGATTGCCAAACAACCCGAACGTGCCGCAGAGCATGGAGATGGGTAGGTAAACAAAATAAATATATATCTATCAGAATATGTCTCAGCCTTAAAAAAATAATAATTCTG
>NW_011889029.1:236210-247033 GCF_000151845.1 Pteropus vampyrus | reverse complement strand
TATTTCTTTTGAAAGTAAAAGCCTTCTATTTTCAAACGAAGATAGTAATCAAAAAATTAACCCACTTAGCTCTGGTCTGGGCCTCTGCTACAGTTTACCCTCTCGACACAGAGCCCACTACTGCTTCTTCAAAAGATCCTTAAAACACGGGAGACCACTTTTCCACAGCCCACTCTCAAATCCGTAACCATTATAGAATTTCTGTCATCAGACAATGTTTAAGTTATAAACATATTCCTCGGCCATACTTAACGACGAATGGAAATGGCTTTCGGCTTTTTTTTGCATCGAGTTTGTCTAGCAAAGAGCAATTTGGGGGCCAAGGTAAGAGAAGAAAGCCTGGGAGAAGAAGCAAAGGAAAGGTTATAATGCAAAGGTATATGATGCGATCTATTATCCACCGTAGCACGAGTCCTAACATTTCTTTAGAGAATAACCACAATAAACAACACTGTCCCTGAAGAGAAGTAACACCTGCTACTGATTTTTTTCTCCCCTCAAACTGGAAATCATTGCTGTCATTCTCCAAACAGAAGAATTTGCTTTTCGGCAGCTGGAAAATGTGCAGTCAGTCTGTCCTTGAGCATCCAGATGGTGGCCGGAACACAGAGATGGATGGGGAGGCCGACCAGCAGAGACAGACAGACAGACACGGTACGGAGGGAGGGCTAGAGACAGAGAGATACCTGGAGAGATGGAGGAAGAGAGACAGTACCACGCAGATTCAATTTCTCGTGGCAACCTGAGCCGTCAGGCTAACTTGCTGACGCTCTAACCACTGCCTCCATATTTCGGATTTTATAAAGCCCCAGTAGGCCTTTCGCTCCAAGCACCCCTTTGTGCTTAATTGTTAAACTCATGTGCAATGGGAAAGAAATATAATCCATATGTTTCAGCTCATTTACACTTAAATCATTCGAATATGGTGTTTTAACCCCAATTTGTCAATCATAGAAACTTTAGAGACTTAAATAAATCTCTGGAGACCTGTCCTGGCCCCTCCCCCACTCCTTTGTGGTCCTCAAGTAAATACACACATTTGCATCCAAGAGTTTGAGGGTAAGCGCAGGGATTTGCAGGCAGCTTCGAAACAAAGCTCTCCTGCCTTTGTTGGTCCCCCGCCAACGACCAGGGAATGGTCCTTGTGAACGGTCCTTCCTTTTCCCTCAGGCTCTTAATGGGGCGTGCTCCAGAACTGGTCCATGGCCCTGTTTCTTCTTTAGCTCATGTCTCCCAGGATCATCTCCTTCAGTCCCACGGCTTCTAGCCCCACCCGTGTTCATATCAAATTTCTATCTCTAGTCCAGGCCGCCCCTCTGAGCTTCCATCTTGAATTCCTAGTTTCTATTAGCTATCTGCATATAGCAGTCGTATAAAACACGTCAAAGGTAACTTTCTGAAATGACACACGGATGGCCGGCAGGCACCTGAGAAGATGCTCGGCATCACTCGTCATCAGGGAAATGCAAATTGAAAGCACGATAAGATATCACCTCACACCTGTTAGAATGGCTGTCATCGAAAAGACAAGAGATAATAAGTGTTGGCGGGGTTGGAAGAAAAGGAAACCCTTGTGCACTGCTGGGAGAAATTTAAACGGTGGAGCCACTGTGAAAAACAATATGACGTTTCTCAGAAAATTAAAAATAGAGCTACCATATAATCCAGCAATCCCGCTTCTGGGAGTACATGCGAAGGAAATGAAGTCAAGATCTCAATGAAACATCTACGCTCCCGTGTTTACTGCAGGACACACAAGCAACTTCAGTGTGTCCATCGATAGATGAATGGATGAAGAAGTCACGATGCACATGCATGTGTGTCTATACACGCAGAGGGATGTTATTTAGCCAAAAAAGGAAATCCTGCCATTTGTGACAACTTGGGTGAATTCGAGGGCATTATAATAAGCAAAGTAAGCCAGACAGAGGAAGACAAATACGGTATGATGTTACTTTTATGTGTAACATAAAAAAAAAAAAAAAAAAAAAAAAAAAAAAAAGCCAAACTCATAGAAACTGGGAGTAGAATGGTGGTTCCCAGGGCTGGAATAAGGGAGTGGGGAGATGTTAGTCAAAGGGTACTAACTTTTACTCATAAGATGAATAATATTCAGCATGACGGCTACCATTAATAGTATTTTATTATGTACTTGAAGGTTGCTAAGAGATTAGATCTTAAATGTTTTCACTACAAAAAACGTCTGTACTTATGTGAGGCAAGGGATGTGTTAACTAACCTTATCACGGTGATCATTTTCCACGGGTACACGTATCATTTTACATCTTAAACTCACAAAATGGTCCGTGTCAACTATACCTCAATAAAGCCAGAAATAAATTTCCGCTTTCCGACTTAATTTCGTATTCGTATTTCTGCTTTCTTTGTTCTAAAAGTATTCCCCAAATTTTATGAACCTCAGGCACCAAACACATCTACACTCACCGCCCGCCTCTGCCAATTTCTCTAGTCAGAACCCGGACCATTCCTGGTCTCACTGACTAGACTCCAGCCACATTGATTCCTATTTTGCTTCTGGATTAGCCCAGCGCCTTCCCGCCTCGGGGGGCCTCGCATTTCCTGTTCCCTCTGCCCGCAACGCTCTTCTCCATTGCTCTTTGCAGGGCGGGGGGGGGGGCTTCCTCTCCATATTGAGGTCTCAGCTCAACACGGCCACCTCTGTTGCGTCGCACTGTTTGTTTCCTTCCCAATACGGATCACTCTCTAGAAGGACCTGTTGTCCACTTTCCTGTGGCCGATCTCATGCCCACCCCCTTCACCTGGGCTGTGCACTCTGAAACTGCTGAGGTTCTTTCGACGGTCACCCTGGGGCATGTGACAGTGAGCACCTAGTGGCTAGCAAATTCTGGTGTCAGTGTTCTGCTTCTGAGCTCCCGATTTTAGTCCCCAGTTTTCCCACAGAAACGGCTTTGTCCTGGGAGTTCATAGCAGCAAATGCGTGAGCAGGGTGTTTGGCGCTCTGGCTGTGGCATTGTTCCACGTTCTACAGTGACGGTTTTAGCAAAGGAACAGAGATTGGAAGAGCATCATCGAACGCTGCGTAAATAAACGAAGTCACGAACGTTCCCCATGTCCATCTTCACCTGTACTTTTGCCTTCCCGTTCCCCATTTAGCAAACATTTGCCTACCGATGCGGCCTCAGTTACCATAAGCAAACCTTCCCCGGTCGCCTTCTGCTCAAACATACCCGCAAGCGACCAGGTTTCCAACTTCCGCAGGGCTGCACGCGGGACACAGGGGAAATATTCACTTTTTTAAAGAATTTTGCATAGGTCGACCCTGATCATATCATTATAAGGCAACCATTTACGATGTCTATAAAAATATATATAAATTCATAAAGAGAGTATAGAAAAGGATCAGAAAAACACATCTTTTTCAAGGTCATCTGTTGAGATCTTCAGTGCTGGTTTTGACCCCTGTTGGATTCTTTTCCGGTAGAGGAGGTCAAGTAAAGTCATCCCCTTCTATTGATTTCCCTGTTCGCTGCTCTCCCTGAAACTAGGAAGTCGGAGAGAATGAGGCCACGGGAAAGGAGGTTCAGGGTTAACTCCTGATAGGGTGGACGGAAGCCCCGCGTCTCCTTTGGTAGGGCTGTGCCCCCAATTTGCTGAATGCAGAGGATTTAGAAATCAGCTGTCACGGTCCTTTGAGGACGTTCTCTGGACACTGGACCTGTGTGTTTAACGAGCCATGCCGTCAGGTTCTGCTGATGCCACCTGTGAATCGTCCCAATCAATCTGATTTTAAGTCCTCTCCGATCTGTTTTTGGTGGCTGGGTAACCATCTTTACTGCTGATGCGTTCCGTCAGCCACCCCCTCCAGAGCATCCTGCCTAGTTCATGGAAGTCTTCTTAAATCAGCTTCTCTTCCAGTGTTATTTGAAGCTCCCACCCGATGTCCTATCTCTGGCCTGATGCTATATTGAACTTTATCACTGAATCAGACAACATACGGGAATAAAAGACCGCTTGTTACACAGTTCGTAGGCTCGGCTCCTTGTACACTGTCACGCAGGCACGGGCATACATAGGCGGCCAATGGTGCTTGGCGTGACATGGACGAATCTGCAAGAAAATGCTTATTTCCCTCTTTTGTCACCTTGCTGATCAGCCAGCTAGTGTGGCACCTTTGAATGCTAAAGTTTCCTTAATGTTAATGATGACTGGCTGTTGATTAGGAAGAAGTGGCGAGTCAGACAATAAACATGGAGGAATCTCATTTGGCGTCTTTCTGTCCCCTACAGGTTCCGCCATCCCCGTGTGGGGTCACAGGTGACCACAGCCGACCCCCGCAAACCCACACCGCGCTTCCCAGCTAGGCTGTAGGAGATCGTGCTATTCTTCCTCCGTGGACAAGATTCTAAACGGAGTCTTTTAAACCTATATATTCAGTTGAAGCTGGACTTCACTGAAGTTTGCCTGTGCCCTGACAAAGCCAGCTGGATGGAAAGTCTGGATTTTCTTTTTGTGCACAGTTGAAGCTGGGCTGTGCCTCATTACTGCATGCAGCACGTGCAGGTGGTTCAAAGAGAGAAAGGGGAACCCTTGCAAAGATCCTGGGTTCACTAGGACCTGCTCAGCATGGCAGGGGATTAGGAATATGGCTCCAGGGCAATCTCCTGCACGGACACAGTGAGAACTGTCTCCACAGCTCAGAAGGTTAATACAGACACCCTAATCGTGATTACCGCGTGAATGAGCAGATATCTAGGTAGATCTCAAACGTCTGTTATCAATATGATCATTGTGAACATCAACTGGAGCCCGCTCTTACCTTTGCATCAATGTTATTTACGAGATACGATCACATTGTATCATCCTAATTTCAGTCCCGCTCTAAAATGCTTCTGTTGAACAAAAGTTTTAACGTATGTAGCATTAGGTTTTTATTTTTAAATAATCTTTATGTTAAAATTTTCAAAGGAACATGGTCAATTTCTCTATTGTATACCTCTTGTTTACTAGAATGATCCAACCGTCCACGTTACATTATGTGAGTACAATTTGAGTAATAACTAACCTTGCGGGGTTAGAGTCCTCATAATCATTTACTTACATCTCTGTCCTCCCATTTCTTGAGGGCAGAGAGTGTGATCGCTACCAATTTATCTTCAACCCCTAGCGCAGTTCCTGGCACCAACATCGACTTGAGCTCGAATGTTTGTTTAAATCTGCAAAGCACTTTTATGGTCTTTACGTTGCTTCATAACTAAACGATCCTGCGAGGCAGGCATTATGACTCCCCTGGAAGAGGGGAGGAAATTAAGGCTCCGGGAGATGAAGTGACTAGGACGAAGGTGCGCAGTGAAGAAATGCGGCGTTGTTTACTCCAGCCAAGATCTCCTGAACGCCAAAGCCACGTTCTTTCCAAAATACCGCATTTCTCTCTCAACTGAGGACATAGCAATTATCACCATTTTGCAGGTCAGGAAAAGCAGCCCCTGAAACGCTGCCAGGTCATTCGCTGGCACCGATGGGAACGAAGCATAGGAAACCGGCATTAGGAGTCTGCCTCGTAGCCAATTCATTTGCATATAATTCACACCATATGCTTCTTGATCAAATGAGACAAATACGAACCAACATGCCGGTCTAAATCCGCCTCACAGCCGGCAGAACTTAGTTATCATGCCGGACACAGAAGAAGTAAGTACTAATAAGAAGTGTGATTTCTTTTTTCTTTGTACCTGACACACTTAGGAAAATACTAATCACATCTTATTATAATGACACCTCACCCCACGGTACATACATCCCCCTGTCTCTGTTCACCATCTCCATTTACCCCACCTTTATATTCTTTTCATCCTGGCGTAACTGGTCATGAGGAAGCCCATCCTGAATTCCACCGCCTCGGAAACCAGCTTCCAAACTCCTTTGGTTTTAGTTTAAAACTGGACTTCCAGCAAGGGCGGGTCTGTTTCATTCAGTCCTTCATGTTGGGGGATTCTGAAGGGAATACTCAGGAATCCCAAAATACTCAGGGCATGGGGTATTTTGTTTTTTTCTAAACCTTGAGAAGCCTAAAATGAGAGCCTTCCTGGGCAAGTCAGAACTCCCTGGGGGTCTCCAGAGCCATAGGGCCCGTTCGAGTCCACACTCACCTCAACTTCCTTAGCCTCTTGTCAGGGTCTGGCACCTGTCCTCCATAGCTCTGTCTCAAAGCTCAGTGATCACGAGGCTTATCCCATTTTTTCCTTACACTACAGCCCAAAGGGCTCAGCCCCAACCACTGCTCCAATGGTCAGCAAGAAACAAAGGAGCCACGTGGTCACAATAAAAATCCATGTTAAAGTGAAAAGTGGTCCCACATACCTATATTTCCTTGGTTTTCAATTTAGACATCGACTCGCCTCTAATTCTGAAGAATCCATTCGGCTTTGGGGTCAGAGAATTGCCAGCGAAATTTGAGATGTGGTTTTCAAGATATACGAGCTGCATTATGAGTTAACATTTTGCAATAAGAAGGTAGTGAAAATTGACAAAGATTAGCCAGAATCTGGTCCTGAGAAAGAGAAAGAGTCAGGGGACAATAAGATGTCCCCCTTAGGGAAGAATAAGAGGTCGCCTTAACCCTGATGCTGTTTCACCAAGAACATTGAGAAAACTGACTTCGAAGGCATCCTGGAATCCACTAGAAGTTTTGTCACTTCGAGATCAGAAAGACTTGAGAATTTAGAAAGAACGTCAAGAATGGACAAAGATACGAGGGAGTCAACGAGTGTTTGGGGACTTTCCGCCCAAACAAGTCAAAGGTGATATGATTCAGAAGATTAGAACACTTTGAAAAGGATGTGTCTGTTTTACTGCATTGAGCGTACGGGATCCATTGTCCTCTCACCCTGGGACAAGCCGGTGTCCTGCTCTATGCAGATGTCACGTCTTGGCCGAGCTCCTGGTACACAGAAGGCTTCTCATTACGATTACTGGTCCTTGATGGTTCTCCACCCTCAGACTACAACTGCTTCAGAGGGGCCGACTTCCAGGCCAGCACCTGGGCTCATCACGCCTGGCTGTGGCCAGCGCCATGAGGCATCCGTTTCGAGAAGCCTAACTTCGCCAGCTTGGAAAAAGAATCAACTTTGCGATGCTGCCACTCATGAAAATCCACTGGCAGGACTGAACGATTTCATCTAAATTTGCCTCTATTAAATTCACATGTGCAGCGAAGCAGTTGGTGCCCCGTATCAGTTACAACATATGGATTTTGGAAAGTTCGAACATAGCAAAAAAAAAAAAAGGGGGGGTTCTAATTGTAAATATTCATTGCGAGCAGCCCTAAATCATCAAGAAGAACTATTTCCCCATGGGGAACATGTACGTAGGTGCCTGGATGTACACACGTGCACGTGATCAACTTAAAATACACAAGTTCTCTTTGCTTCTCCCGTCCTTCAAAAAAAAACAAAAAACAAAAAACTGCCTTTTCCCTCTCTCCTCAGAAGGACTATATCAAAGCAATATTTTTTCCCTCTTGCCTATTGAGTTCTAAGTTTCGGAATGGTCTCATGGGGGCAAACAGGGAACTTACGCACAAACTAAAAGGTCCTGTTTTCTTAGTGGTCACTCAGCATCTTCTCTAAAGCTTAGATGGTTAAATAACCACTCCCGATTTCAGTTTGGACTTTTGCTTATGTCTTTTCCCTAGACCAGGGGTCCCCGACCCCCTGGCTGGTTGTAGCCTGTTAGGAACCGGGTTGCACCGCAGGAGGTGAGTGGTAGGCCAGCAAGCGAAGCTTCGTCTGTATCTGCAGCCGCTTCCCAGTGCCAGCATCACCGCCTCAGCTCCGCCTCAGATCCTCAGGCATTAGATGCTCATAGGAGCACGGTCCCTGGTGCCACAAAGGTTAGGGACCACCGGGCTGGGCAAAAACAGTTCGAAGCCACGCACTTCATTCTGAGTTAGTCATTTCTTCTAGAGGGACATCTCCTGGCTTGGGGTTACTTCCTCTGAGCAATGGGCTTACACTCTGGTGACGCTGGTCCCAGATGCCACAACAGCCACTATCTACTCCCAGGCCTTGACCTCACTAGCGGCCCTCCGAAGAGGCTGGAGGCTTTGTTATTGACTGAAATTCGAGGCATTGCATAATCGGGCAAAGACAAAAGAGTGATCAATGAAAATGGAAGCTAAACACAAATATTTAAATATCCAGGGCCTATAGTTATAACGAAGATGCCATCAGAACGTGTTTTGTGTGTATATTTGGCAGGGGCGGGCGGGTGGGAGGGGCCGGAGGTCAGTGCATTTCCTTGGTAGGGCAGGGTTTACATAGCTCCATCATTAAATTGTGACCGGAGGCAGCTAGTGTTCGTTGGAGAAATACTAAGACATAGGCATAGGAAGAGGCTGGAGAAAAAAATGTATATAACCAGTTGGTGCGAACCCCCAGCCCCCTAGCTTGTTGATGGAAAAATCAGTCAAATGACTCTCTGTTGACCTAGTACTTGAGAGGGAGGTATTAGGTGGCAGTTATTCCTAAAAAGAGGTCACTCTCAAAGACGACCAAAGGCAGCTGGTGGAGTCATTAACCGCTGCGGCATTAATACGAAGCCCAGCGCTCCTTTCAAATGTAACCCAGAGTTCTACAAAAGACTAAACAGTCTCCGTAGAAGTAAGACGGTCCTGGCAGAAGAAATACATAATCACAAAGGAAAGGGATCATTTTCACCTATTACAACGGTCCTAAGAAGCGCATAGACTGTGCTTCTAAATCATTGTCTTGAAGCGCCGCAGAGCAGTTGATAGCAGGTAGGTCTCTGTAGCAGAAAGAGAAACTGAGGACCGTTCTCTAAAATAACCACTTCTGGATCTCTTGGTGATTGAAGGATGCTTCTAGAAATGGATACTGTATGACCTATAGGGACTGTGTCATCTGTGAGAAGCAATCTTGATTTTGAATACGAAGAAAACGTAAAGAAAAACTCGTGGGTTTTTTTTTTTTTTTTCAGAACATGAAATAAGCTTCGAATTCATTCTGTACGTCGAACAGCCACCAAGTGTCAAAGACGTTTCTGAATCGGGTGGCCCTGACACCCGCACACGGCCTCCAGTTTTCCAGCGCTGACCATGGCAGGGACCAGGTCTTAGCTTTTTCCTGGATCCCAACAACAGGAAAAAAAAAAATGGAGTGCCATACGGGAGGAAAGTCGAGATGAGTAAATACGAAGGAAAATAACCAGTGAGTTTTAGATTTGGAAAGGAAGGAGAGAGACCTCAGGCGTTCGGTCGTTTGTCCGTATGGTTCATCAGTGGCTGGAGCGGTGGCCTTGTTTACTGATGTCCCTGCTCCCCAGCCCAAAGCAGCTTCCAAGCCCCACTGTCTCGGTTGCTTCTGAAGCTTCTCTAGAGAAGACAAGTCATGAAATGACCCAGAATTCATCCCGTGGGAGCGACAGGACAATTATTCCTGCCACATCCTCTCAGGTTGCAGCCCGCAGAGGAGCAATCTCTATTTTTCTCTCTAGCCCACCCCAAACGACAAGTGGGGTGCCCGGTCCCTAGAGCCTGGGGTCTCTCAGAGACCCTCTGGTCCTCCTAGGAAAGAAAATGCAGCTGGAACAGCCAGTCTCCTGGGACCGCAGTGGACTCAGGGGTTTATGGCGTTGTTCTTTGTATTGTTGCTGTTTTGCAAAGCCCTAACCCTTAGGCCCCGGGCTGATTTATCCTCTCTGGGCAGCTTGTCAGAGAAGGTCCCCATGGCCGAAATAGGGAGGAGCTGCGTCAATCCTGCTGCCGGAGGCTTTCAGCCTCTCTAGCTCATTGCCAGTCCCCACCTCACCACAAAAATGTGGTGGCTTTGATCCTCTGCTGTTGACTTTGCGTGTCCCCCTCCCCGCTCGCAGGAAGGGGGCTTTAGTTCTCCAGCCTTCACGGCAGGACAGACTGGTTCCTCCCCCGGGCGGGTTTGTCGGACCCTCTCTCTCTGCAACCCACAGGTACCCTGAATCCGAGGTCGAAGGCTTTCTCCTATCTGTGGCCACCATGTATTGGGCCCTGGCCGTCTGAGTAAGAACCCGCGAAGCCCTTGCTGAGGCCCCAAATGCACACGCAGTCTTCCGCCAAAGTTCTCTTTGTCATGCAGGTCGGTGGTCTGTGTCACTAGATGTGGACAGTAGCACGACACCTCCGTTTCCACAGGTATGGGCTGCTTCCCGGCAGAAAAGCGTCTGTATTTAGTCACTGCTCCCTGTGCAGTCACCTGCTTCCCTACTTGGCTCAGGAGTGGCTTGGGTCCTGTCTGCCGACACGCTAGTTCATTTTCCCCTGGGAGGTCTGCCCAACGGGCACCCAAGTAGCTTCCTAGGGCACAAGGGGTGCCCCAGAAGCTGGGGGTGACATCAGAGAGCTTGGAGTCCCTTTAGTCTATTAAAGAGGTGTTTTTCCTTGATGGATGAAAATGCCTCTTTTCTCTCTTTCTTTTTCTTCCTTCCTTCCTTGCTTTCTATCTCTTCCTCCCTCCCTCCCTCTCATTTTCAAAATAATTGCTATAAACCTGTAGCCCGCAAGTGTGACAAAGTGTTAGAGAAACCCTCCCCCATCCCAGCAAAGCTGGTCCTCAAATCTTAGCTGTTTGTCCAAATACTTGACATCAATTTCCTCTCAGAATGTGCTCTATCTCAAAGAAAAGGAAAAAATAAACCAGACAGTTTGTTGCTTATAAGTTGATAGGAAAAGGCCTTCGCGTGATAAGCCTGGACTTCTATTTTAAGGCTTTATTTTTCCAAATAAATCCATATAAACAAAGGTTTTGAAACTTAAGCTAGTCACCAAGAAGCTACTCGTCACGTGAAGGCTG
>NW_011889029.1:234006-236160 GCF_000151845.1 Pteropus vampyrus | reverse complement strand
GCACACGCAGTCTTCCGCCAAAGTTCTCTTTGTCATGCAGGTCGGTGGTCTGTGTCACTAGATGTGGACAGTAGCACGACACCTCCGTTTCCACAGGTATGGGCTGCTTCCCGGCAGAAAAGCGTCTGTATTTAGTCACTGCTCCCTGTGCAGTCACCTGCTTCCCTACTTGGCTCAGGAGTGGCTTGGGTCCTGTCTGCCGACACGCTAGTTCATTTTCCCCTGGGAGGTCTGCCCAACGGGCACCCAAGTGGCTTCCTAGGGCACAAGGGGTGCCCCAGAAGCTGGGGGTGACATCAGAGAGCTTGGAGTCCCTTTAGTCTATTAAAGAGGTGTTTTTCCTTGATGGATGAAAATGCCTCTTTTCTCTCTTTCTTTTTCTTCCTTCCTTCCTTGCTTTCTATCTCTTCCTCCCTCCCTCCCTCTCATTTTCAAAATAATTGCTATAAACCTGTAGCCCGCAAGTGTGACAAAGTGTTAGAGAAACCCGCCCCCATCCCAGCAAAGCTGGTCCTCAAATCTTAGCTGTTTGTCCAAATACTTGACATCAATTTCCTCTCAGAATGTGCTCTATCTCAAAGAAAAGGAAAAAATAAACCAGACAGTTTGTTGCTTATAAGATGATAGGAAAAGGCCTTCGCGTGATAAGCCTGGACTTCTATTTTAAGGCTTTATTTTTCCAAATAAATCCATATAAACAAAGGTTTTGAAACTTAAGCTAGTCACCAAGAAGCTACTCGTCACGTGAAGGCTGAGACCAGGGCAGGGGTTCCCCGGGCGGGATTCTGATAAGACAGGCTCGAGTTGCAGGGAAAACCCAAACCAAACAAGAACAGACCCCTCTCTCCCTACATCCTCATCTGGAGTCGTCCCCCATAGCTGGCAGAGAAGGCTGGATGAGCAAGAATAGAGACGTCTCAGACCTTTTTTTTTTAATGGATGCTGAATCCGCATGATTCGTGATTCAGTGTGTGTGTTGTTGAACTTTCTGTATTATCATTCACATCTCTCCTCAGATTTGGGGAGTTTTTAGCCATTAGTCCTTCAAATAACCTCTCGACCCTTCTCTCTTTTCTTTCTCTGGGACTCCCATAATGGGGTGGGGGTGAGGATAGGGGTCGGGGTATTGCATCTGCCTGGTTGCTGCAGATTCTTAACTGGGTCCTGGCGTTTCTACAAAGCTACTTCGGTCTGGATGTCGCCATTTACTTGGCGTTTCTATGGGGGAGACAGGGCCCCCGAGCTTTCTAGTCTGCCACCTTGCTGCCATGGCTCTTAGGCCCATATTTTTAAACTATATCATGTCGCTTCCCACCTGAAGATACATCACACGCAAAAAAAGCAGAGCGACTTAAGCCACCGTGTCATTAGGTAGAAAATCATGAGGCGGCACAGGTTGAAGATAGAGAGAAATGATTAAAGCGAACACAATAAGGGGAAACTTCATGGAGGAAAAGGGAAGTTGGCCTTGCACATGCACACGCACACGCACACGCACACGCACACAGCAGGCGACAAATGTTTTCATTGTGGAGGATCTTCCCTAGAGACTCAGGATCTCTAGATCCTTCTAAAATAATTCTAAAACATTTTTACTGAGTCCGAAGATGCGGGAAGGAAATTACTTTGATAAGAAAGGGATACGTTTGTTTGTTGTTTTGTTTTGTTATATTTTTGTAGACTGACAACTGATACCGAGAAGGAAGCTCCAGGGTTTAGTACCCTCCGGGGGACATAAACCTTCTGAAAACCATCACTCACCATGCGAGGAGCTCTGCCATTAGGGACACACGAGTCGCTGTCCGGTCACCGCCTGGAATATTTCTCAAGCATGGACAAACTGTTTGCGCGGAGGCGGAGCTGACATTTGGAGTCTGAGCTGGTGCCCCGGTTGGGGTTTAATAGCTAGTTTGAAAGTCTCGTGTTTTACCTCCTGTTGTTTTTAATTGTTCCATTTTCCAGATGTTTACTGCTAGGTCATTTCCTACGAAAGTAAGGGAACTCCTTTTGAAAACCTGGCTGGCTCAGATCCCTTCGGGCCAGAGGTTTTAGACTAAACTAAATAACACTGGGAAGGGAAAGGTGCTCGCGAGGCGTTTGAAGAGTCGGAAGAAATCCTCTCGGCCAAAACAACAAAGGCGGGGCCAGGAAACG
>NW_011889029.1:215759-232896 GCF_000151845.1 Pteropus vampyrus | reverse complement strand
GGGGGGCGGGTGAGATGCGGTGAGACGCGGTCCCGCCCGGACCGTGGCCCAAACCTTGGAGGTAGCAAAACAACAGAGGAAACAAACAGTGATGATGCCCCCAAAGCCACCAGAAATCGCTCCTCCCATGCCCTGCAGCCTGGTTTCCCCCACCTCTCTGCCTTTCTTACGTTTAAAAACATTCAGCTCATGGTCAAGGTTTGCCATTTGGCTAATTCTTACCAGATGTATGCCTTGTCTTTTCCTCATAGTGTTCATACAGACGCCGACTGAATGATCACACTTCTATGGCCTCTGGTGGCTGCGGCGATGGTCACTTACCTGTTTGGTTTCTCCCCAGGTGCTGCTGAGCGCTCACAGGAGGATGGCTGGGCAAGGTGGTGGTTGCAAGTCTCAAGGCCAGAGTCACAGAGCCTCGGTTCAAGTCCGGGCTCTGACACTTACCGGGTCATCTCGGACAAGTTACTCGACTTCTGCATCTTCACTTTCGACCTGTCAAACAGAGATTATAATAGTGCGCTTCTCCTGGAGTTTTGTTTTACAGATTAAATACAATCATATTTTTGTCATATAAAATATCATCATCATATTTTACATTCATATAAAAGTCTTAGAACGGTCTCCAGAAGATGCTAAGTCTCAACAAACATTCACTATGATATTCATAAAGTAAATGATTTCCCCTCAAAAAGTCAGACTCTGGTACACCCGATCTTAGACACAAAAGAACAAACCCAGTAAGTCATCCTTCTGGATATAACCTTACAGTTTAATATAACACACCAAATATAACACAGCAAAATCTTATTTCCCCTGGTACCCATTATAAATCCATTCTTCACTAATAAATATGGGTCAGCTTTTTTTCAAGGTAAGGTTAACCTTCTGCAGGATGTTAGTAAGAGCTTGGGCAAAAGGCATTCTTTGATAAAATACATGTAGAAAACGTAGAGTTAAACAGTTAAACAAGTTTCTTTTCTATGAGATATGTCGGAGCCTTTAATACTGTAATGTACTGGAACTATCCGAGGGTCTGATAGATATGAGACATTTTTTAACTTTGTAGGACCATGGAAACTGTTCTTTTTAGTTTTGTTTCGTTTTCGTAACACCAGACTAATACTTTCAGAACACACTTAGTAAAATAGTAATACCATTTATATCAAACTTATTGAGGGTATAATTTTAATTTAAAGAGTTAATTGTGCTTTCTGTACTAAAAAAAAAAAAAAACAACCCATAAGTGAGATAATACGTAAAAATATTTAGTAATTGTAAAGTATACTTATGGTAGTTATTAACTCCCTTAACATTTAGTAAATGCCTCTTAATTCTAACCCTGGAATGTAACAGAAGTTATTCATGTTCACCTTCCCTATATACTTAACCCCCCATCATATTTTGTCTTTCCCAGGAGGCATAGCCTGTCTTTTCCTTTTGTGCTCTGAGATAACATCTTTTCCTAAAAGCTTCCCATCTCTGTGCTAACGAGAACTGAGTTTGCCTTAGTTTTCCCAGGCGCCCGTGGCCACATTTCTGCCCGCTCCTATTGCTGATCATGAACATCTTGGCATTTCCCTGGAGAAAATGATTTTATGGCCACCTCAATCTTGATCTTAGTCAGCAGAATCACCGTCCTGTGCTATTTGTCACAAGTCGTAAAGGACAACAAAAATAGTTTGTAAGATGTGTGGGACCCTTTATCAGCAAAGGAGAAACAACTCAAAGCATATATCCTACTAAAAATGGGTCATTCATAGCCACAGCACAGAAAAAGAAGTGGTTTGACATTTGAACTTTCATTTTTGTTTATCAGAATATATCTATGTCCTCTTCAGACAATCTAGTGTACGACACTGTTCATTCACAAGTATTTGTGTGGGTCTGGGTGCTGAGTGCACTGTTGACAAAGTACTTATTACAATCTGGAGTGTATACACAACATGGGACCTACCGTGTCACACTAGGAAATCGGATTATTTGTCTGAAAGCTTCACTTTCCATCTCTTTCTCTGATATTCCTTCTATCCATTACTAACAGTTGTTAAATTACTTAAGAAAATAACTCCAAGTGTCAGGTGTAAGGAGAGTCACTAATTTTCTGGTGTCTTCTGTGCACAAGCTCCGCCCTCTACCCTCCACTCATCAAGGTCCAGCGGTCATGGAGAGTCATAAGTTCTTATAGGAACAAACAAGAAAAATATCCTGTTCCAGGTTTATGGATGTAGAAAATGTGACCATTTCTCTTTCCCCCCGGGACGAAAAATCATGAATCCAACATTCAAATGAACCTCTGGATCTTTTCTTCACAAGAAATCGTATTTCTCAAAATGTTAAAATTCCTCTAACATAATACCCAGAGATGGAATTACGAGGGCAGGGAAGAACCTTGCTACAAAATTGGAAGTCAGTTTCCAGAGGTAACGTCCGACCTGTCTCAACTCGTCTCTAGAAAAGAGAAACATAAAGTACAGGTGACCTAGTGGCTTAGTCAAATGCTCAGTAATTATTTAGTCAGTCACCGCACCCTTGTCACCCACCTCCTACGGATGCCAACCCTATGAGAGGATGTTGATAAGGATAAGGTCATCCCCTCGAAGTGCCCTGTCCTGTTCCAGGTAAATCCAATGAGCTATGTCGCTGCCATAGAACCGTCTCTTATGTAAGGTGGTTGCTGAGAGACGGGAGGAGGGGACAAAGCAAATGGAAGCCAAGATCCTCATCTCAGAGTCTGTGCTTGGGTGGTGAGGACAGGTCTAAAACAAAAACAGACCCTCGAATTTTCAGTTTGCTCAACAATCTGAAAAAAAAAAATTATTTTCAAAATTTTGGAATGTCAGCTCTATGGTTCCCAAATGGAAATGGACAGGCAAAGCAAATGTGATCTTTTAAATCTTAATTTAAATCTCTGCTTCTTGGGTTAATGTGGGTAATGTTTATCATTTCTTCATCTCTCAGAAAAATGGATTCCGTTTCAAGCATGTTATTTCCATCTGGTCAACCCAAGTCTCGAGTTAAACCGAAAGCAAACCTCTCCTTGCAGCATACTAGTCAAGTTAGATTTCAAATCAAGTTAACCTAGTTTTAACTGAGTATTCTCAAGAGTAACACCAAGCAAAATGACAACAAACTATCTTTTTCTTCTAAACCGCATCAGACACTCAACGCCAACATCACAAGCTTAAATATACCATTGAATATAGGAAAGTCTGCAAAATTCATCAAGATCCCAAGATAGTTTCTCTCCTTCCTGACATTTTTAGCCAGTGTTTCTACAAGAAGTTTGGGGTCGTGTAAAGAGTGTCACTTTTCCTTACAGCCCATCTTTTTCTTTGGTTTTATTTCATACCGATTCTGGTAGAATTAGACGATGTTACTGGTAAAACGCTTCAACGTTTCAAGGACCCGTTTAGATCTATATCATATAAGACACCACCATAAAGAACTGGAAAGTGAGATATTATTTTCAGTGGTGATGCTTTCCATTTTTTTTTTTTCAAAAGTCAGACTGTTTAGTGAAAATAAATGTCTTCGACAAATGTGTCTTTAGTTCTTTGTATTTCAGAATATGCCCCCACGAAATGATCTCTCTGGTCTCTCTCAACTGTGCTGGGATTATAGTTACTACAGTAAAACTCCAGGAGTTATGTACTGTACATAATAAAACTGATAGTTTATTAAGTTCAATAATAAAGCTATGTGCGAAACAAAGGCTAACATATTAGGGAGGAAAACCACAGTGACCCAGACTCCACCTTTATAGATTTTTAGCATCTGCAGGTAGTTATGTCGGCTTTTACTATCTCCAGTTCAATATAGTCGTCTGATTAAAAACCTACTTACTACTTATCTGGTTATTCTTTTATTAGTTTGCAGTCAGCATGCGTCACAGAATGTAATTTAGTCAGACACCTTGTCTAGGAGCAGATGGGAAGAAGGCTTTGTAAAAATGAACAGTTGGTCATTAAAAAAATATATAAAATGGAAAGCTGAGAATCCAAGGGGAGCCGTGACCCTCGGAGAACTTTGGCTCGAGGAGCGACCTGTCCCTTGAGCGGGCGAGCTGTCCTCTGCAGCCTGGACATGCCCCTCGACTGTGTCCCACTGCGGCTAAGAAGGGACGTGGCCAGCACCTTGCCTGCTGGAACGCGGGCGGGTGTGCCTCGGTGTCTCCACACCTGTGCCTGCTGTACCCCCAGGAATGAAAACGGTAGAGGTTCTAAGATCTCCTGGAAGAGTCACCAGACTAAGACGATGCATGTGGATAATAGAGAAATGAGGATCTGTGTCCAGGGGGACTTGAGCGACAAGTCACGTAGGTGACAAGGCAGGAGATGTTTGCTCACAGGGAAGAAGGGAAGCAGATGGTGTAAAACCGACCTCACATTTCAGTGCTCTTTAAAAAAAACTATTTAGAAACATTGAGCTGGAAGGGACCTCAAAGGGTCATAGCGTTTATCTGCTAAGCTCTGGGAGTGCTGGCAGCAGACTTGGATGGCATAAGAGCGAGACAGTGTTAAAAAGTCTTCCCATGAATAATTCTGGGTTTTTGGTGTTTGGGGGTGAGTCATTTGCAAGTAGTTGTTACATGAATATACTTTCGAAAAACAAGAACCAATTTTTATTCATCGACTGTACTTAAGCCATTGTTTTTTAGGTTACACAACTATATAAGTCCTTCAAAAAGTGAACAAATGTCAAGCCAGGTTTTTTTAATCTACTTTAACTGAAATATTTTAGTCTGCAGGTGAGTGAGTGATTCAATGACCACTGCAGAACCTTGACAGGCATTGTATTTCTGCCCTCTCTGAAGAAAAGGGAGAGACCTTATGTATATGGAAATGATGTATATTCGTTTGTATAGCATCTGTATTAGAATCCTCCACGGAAATAGAGTCAATAGGACAGAGAGAGAGAAAGAGAGAGGAGAGAGAGACTACACTAGAGCTCATGAGAGAATAAGAGTGGAAAAAGTTCATAGCACTTTTACATAATTCCAAAAACACTTTGACCTCACGGACGCCCTTGAAAGGGCCTTGGGGCCCTCCAGTGCTCCAACGTGGCAATCACTAAACTATCGATGAGTTTCAAAAAATATATTGAGCAAAAGAAAACGCACACAAAAAAACATACTGTATTACTCCATTCGTGTGACATTTTGGGCTCAGCAGAACTAATAAACAGTGATAGAAAATCAGGACAATGGTGGCCTATGGAGGGTGGAAATTGACTGGAAGAAGGAATAAAGGACCTTGATGGAAATGTACTCTGCCTTCACTGGGGTGGGGGTTACGTTGATAGAAACATTGAGTCTGTGTCTCGATTAAAACACATAGAATGGCCTACTTAAATCTGTGCACTTCATTGAATTTTATCTTAACTTAAAAAATCGAAATAGAACCAAAATACAACAGAATATAAATGTGATTGGATTTAGGTATTTCCTAAATCTTAGAAGGAGGGTAAAGACGTTCGATCAATCTTATACTTAAAGGAGGGTAAAGACACCGATCTTATAATTCTCAAGTTAAATGTGTGTGCTACAACTTCTAGAGGAACCATTCAAAGAATCGAAGTAGACGGTGACGTTTTCCAAACAGCAGAGGGGAAGAGTGGAACTGTAGACGTGTAGCAGGCGAGAGACGTCTCAACATGCTCGAAATAAGCCAGACTGGAGTGGGGTGTAGCAAATGGAATAGGAGAGAAAAAAATGGGACAAATAGAAAATATAGAATAACGTGGCAGAAATGACATCACTGTGGCACAATGAGACATGTGGAGACCGTGTCGTTTTTTAACCAGATGTTACATGCGTTAGCATGAACTTGGACGTGTCACTTAATTTCCCTTGTGAAATAAGAGTTTGAACACATCGATCTCTACATTTTTTTGTTGTTGTTGGTTTTGTTTTTTTTCCCAGTTAACACAGGGCCCGATTTGGGATAAATTCTTACGTAAAGGAAATAAAAATCTAAACATAGACAAATAATAATCAGCACTTATATAAAAATATTCCTCCTTTCGAGGTTCAAATTGCCTTGCCTTTTTTTTTTCAAAATGCAAACTCTGAAGCCCTCGGTTCATCTGAGATTTTCTAATACAGTAAAAGATTTGGGTCGAAACTGCTTTCCACCGAGATGAGAGCTCCTCACGTGAGCTCATTAAGACCCAGATAAATACATCCTTCCCTTCCTCCAGCTGCCTCCGTCTCTGGACCAGCAGACGCCCCCTTCCTAGTGCTCGCTCATTAACAGATTCATCTGATACTTTCTCTGGGAATTTGCCACCTTTGGAGCGTGACTTGAGGCGAAGGGCTTATGGGAGTCCTGCCTCCCTCCTGGCTGGCTGCCTGGGACTGGACGGTGCAGGGAGCGGCCCCTTGAGGACTCTGATATGTCCTTAATTAGCGTTAGGGAAGACACCGCCAGCCGGCCCGATGGCCTCAGGAAGTGCCGTGAGTGCTTCTAGCTGCTCACCTTTCAAGGCAAACCAAGCAAAAGAAAAAAAAGAAAAAAGAAAACAGATCCCCAAAGGCCGTTCAAAGGAGAAAACTCACACGTGTTTGCTGAGAGCGCGGTGGATTCTTACCAAACTTTTCTTTTTGGTTATTTCTTTATTACTGAGAAGATGCGCACAGCTCTGGGAACCGCTATGCAGCGCTACACGAAGAGATCGAGCGTTTCAATTTTTTTATTTGCCTTTCTGGGAAAATATGGTTCAATCTTTCATGCACGTTTTTCCTACAGAAGAGATTTACAATCGGGATTGCTGAGGGATTCCCTAGGGATCAGCTGTCTTCAGAGAACATTCTAGAAGATGTCAATAACGACCGGTGTGAATGCCCTTCTCTGGGCGATCGACAGCCTGGCCTCCGGTTGGTATTAATCTGTAAGTTTTAGGGTATCCTACTGAGTTCAAAACGAACACCCCCTAATCGGGACTGCATTGATAGGGTATCCCATTCATTCCGGTAAGAGTCTCAGTGGGGGCCTCCGAGACGGTCCACAAAATCTTTCCTCCCAGCAAAAATAATCTCTTAAAACAGAAAGGCTTGAGTATCACTATTTTCATGAAAAGCAAGATATCTTGCATTAAGCTGTGAGTAAAATATATGACTTAATTAACAATAGAAATGAGTGTTTGGTACTTTTTTAAAGCTTCGTTTCAGCAGTTTAATTTCTTACGAACTTTCAAAAGTCAAATTGCATTACGAACTTCATAACAGAAATGTCTACTTCAGGACCACAGATGATCCTGCGGCCGGCAAATGAATCTGAAGAAAATACCAGTGCCATGGAGGAAATGGGCAGTGCGTGGCCGCCCCTAAAATGCCAGTTTAGCTGGGGACTAAGGGGTTAAAGGGCAGAGGGCCGCTGGCCCACGGAGCCTCCACATTCTTAGCTGCCGGGATGAGGTCAGCTCAGCTTGTAGACTCAGCAGCAAAGGGAGTCGAGGCCATTCTTTCTGCATCCTTGCTCCACAGTAGCAAGGGCTGGGGGACATGGCGCCCCACGAAAGGATGCTCCTGCTCGTTAGGCAGAGCGACGTGCACGGAACAGCGGCGGTTGACGGTGCGACCCAGGCCGTGTGGCCCCACCAGGCCCGGCACCACGCAGGGGGTCGCCCACTGCACTGGGGTCCCCCACCGCGCCCGGCTCCCCGGCTTCCCCTCCACGCGGCAGGCCCGTCCAGGGGCTGATGAGCTAAGCGGGCTAAACCCAGCTCCAACTGAATCACACGCTGAGGACGGCTGAACACGTCGAATGGCGTGTTTCTCCCCCCGCTGTGCGCAGGCCGTCTTTCTTTGCAGACTTTATTCCTCATGGCTATTACCTCGTCGGAGAGGCACTGCGCCACGTGGGAAGGAGAGTGAAATGTGGCCAAGTACGTCTTTGTCTGAGCGGATCTTACCGTCAGAAGCAAAGCTCCGTTCCTCTCCCCGGACGCTCTGACTCTCTGCCTGGCATGCTCCTCCCCATCACACACTCTTACGAGGGGCGATGATACATAGACCCCCGTCCACAGCTTCCTCCACGCGTTTACCTCCGAGGCTGTCTTTCTACCAGCCGATTAATTTTGTGATTTTAGCCCCGTGGTGCAGTACACAGCTGCTTAAACCAATGATGGATCTGTCTACCCTCAAACTCACACCGACAGGCTAGTGGTCATTCCTGACCACAGGTACCAAGGCCATGAGAAGAAACCCAAACACGACAGCAATTCTTGAAGCTCACCTGTAATAGATACACGTGTCTGGTTGATTCTGGGGCCAGTCAGAGTTATTTCCATGAGATCATGGCAGGCTAGAGGGAGAATCCTTTCTGGGAGGTATGGATATGTTTGTGCGCTGACTCTGTTCTAAGTAGAATAGAATTAACTGACTGCACCTCAAAGATATTTCATAGTTATCTCAAATCTCTGAACTCAGCGGTCCCGGGCAAACACCTACACGTGGACTGGCACTCGGAGTGACAGAACGGGGCTTCCTGTCCCTCCTCCCCTGTCCTAACACCCAGCATGGTTTCAGTTTTCCACGTCGTGTCGTTAAGCCCTGGGACTCCGTGCACGGAGGCGCCCTCGGTAGAAGGAACTGCTCTGTGTCACCGGGATGACAGCCTTCACGACGGGTGTCACCTCTGCTCACCCCCCCAGGGGGCTCCAATCGCTTTCACTGACGCTTCCTCGTTTGCTTCCGAGAACAGTGCCAGCAGAAGGTCGGCATCATCAAACCCGTGTCATGAATGAGAAAGGAGGACAGGACGCTCACGTGATCCGCCTTCGGTTACCCATCTTCCGACAGACACGACTTGGGACTCTAAGCTGGGTCCAGATCCGGGCGTCTCTCGACGGCTCCAATAATTCCGTTAAGGTTTATCGAGCGCTTGGTAAGAGCAGGGAGCCCTGCTGGGGGTTCCCCATAAAGCAGTCCTCAAGTTCCACAGGCCAGAGGGGACTAGCAGCTCCCTCCCCGAGACCGCAGAGTGCTTTTTGCTGTAAGACGTAGCATGTTCCACCTGCCCAGTTATATTCATAGCTTTCTTCCATGACCTTGTGATGTCCTCAGCATTAGACACCTGTCTCATCCGACTCTGTGCCTTCAGCATCCAGCCCAGGGCCTGGCACCCAGGAGACGATGGATGTGCTGAATACACGAACAACCCCACTGATGAGAGACTCAAATACAAACCGCTCTCAACAGAGGCAATGAATAAAATCTTATGAAAATGAAAGGAAAGCACGATTCGTTCTGCCTAGGAACTCAGGAGGCTCCATGAGGATGGTGACGTGAGTCAGCGGGTTTCACGAAGTAGAGAGGGGAGGGAAAGACATGCCACGTGCGGGACGTCGTGAACACGTCGGAGTCTTATGAACGGCGGCCGTTTATCGCCTGACTGAGGAGCATACAGAGCGGCTTCTGGGACAGAACCTGGAGGGGCCGCACGGAAGATCAAGGCAGAAATAAAATTAAGGTAAAGAAATTAATTCTATGAATGAATTTCAATTCGATTAAATTAATAAGATGATTTAAACAAAGTACCAAATTTAAACAAAGTGTCATTTAATTCAAGTCAATCAATTAGTTCATGAGAGTTAGAAAAGTAGCCTCAATTTAGAGCTCCCAAGAATATTGATTTCAGCAAGAAGACATTTAATAAGCTGGGGAACCCACGCTCCTTAGGGATGAACCGATGGGGCGGATGCTGGCCGACCCAGTCCAGGTTTCTCCTCCCTGCGGCCCCACCCCCGGAGCTGCCTGGGCGGGGCTTGTCCCCACCTCCCGCCTGGCTGCAGGACCGCCACACCTGGCACCGGTCCCCCGCCTGCAGCCGCACCTTGGGGGCAGGCCGCTGTCTGAGCTGCAGCGCCTTTAGGGTCCCCAAGGCGCTGTCGATCAATAATCCCTGGGGTGTTTTACGAGGCCTGGATTATGAGGATTCGGAAAGGGGACGATTGTACGGTACTTCAAAGACGAGCTCCAGCCGCACCTGCAGCATTTACAAAGCTCTATTAATAGAAAGCACACGATTTAGCAGTAATCCCTAATTCACAGAAAATCCATGATTTATGCCTTTGGGCCCGCGAGGCACCGAGGACTTTGGTTCATGGGCCGCCCAGAGGCAGGGGGTGCCGGTCCCACATCTGGTCAAGGCTGACATCCGTCACTGGGGTTGCGTGGAACCCTTGCTGACCTACCAGGCAGTGGAAAACGATTGTGCAGACCAGTGACAGTCTCTGCAGGAACGCGTCTTTTTTTTTTTTCCTATCCTAGGATGCCCGTTCCTTTGGTGCAGGATCCAAGCAAAGAACTGGACTCTGGCGTTCACAGGTGTGACGCCAGTTTGCGGGGAACTTGCAGCCAGACCGGGGTCTGTCCTCCTTGAGCTCCTCCTCCCTCTCACCTGGACCTCCGCTTCGTCACCTGGGAAATGGTGGCAGTCACACCAACGATCAGCAGAGTACCTCGCGGGTGGCTGGGGAATCCCAGAATCCGTCTGGGTCCTCTTTGATCCTAAAGGTTTATGTATTTGAATTTCTCATTCAAAGAGTCTTGGAACAGATCCATTAATTAAAGTCTAAGTTCACCTCAGAGAGCCAAAGGCCAGCTGCCCTCTGGGGACACTTGTACTGAATATAAGAAAAGAGTAAAACATGTTTAAGTCACGGAAGGAAGGACGCGAGTTACGTAACACTCAGGAGAAAATTCCCCGAATGGCAAGGAGAGTAAAATAACCTCCATCAGTCTTTAAGAAAGTAACATTCGACGAAAGGTGAGTGGCAGGACGTCGGATGTTCTCTTAGGAAACCTGAGGCCAGAAAATCAGTCCATATTCACAGCTGTATGATAATCGGCGTGCGAAAGACCCAAAGATGTATTTCAGCCACAGTCCATCCCTTCGACTATAAATGAACAAGTGTCCATGAACGTTTCTCTATTTACAGACTTCCTATTCCTTTTTCTTTTCCTGGCTCGCATATAAATGTATTCTCCACCTGTTACCATGTACAGTAAATCCTTCAATCAAATCGTCATGCATATTTTAATTCAGCCCCAGGTAACACCTCTACCTGGTGAGAAATCCGATACACAAAACCAAAACTTCAAAGCTTCCTAATTTAGGGGGCGATGAACCTTACCGCAAAGGAGTCTGCAGCATCTCAGAGGTCATCACAAGGTTATTTCGGTGGAACGAAGTAAGTTTATAGAGAGCATGGCTGTGGGACAGGAGGAGAGGCAGGGGGTGCGGGGGGTGCGTGGGGGTGGGGAGTGCAAGGAGAACCCCCCGCCCCAATGTGAGGAGCAGCCAGCAGGATGCACTGCACTTAACAGGAAAGAAGAAATCAGATTTGACCCCATCGTTTACCTACGCAGTAAATGTTTTTCTTTATTATAAACATATTACGTGCAGATTGGTACTTAAAAAGCAGCAAATATCTAAAAATATAAAGAAGAAAATAAAAGTGGCCATTCATCCTACTCTCTTGAAAAAAACTGTAACCGTTTTGTGGTGTACGTCTTTTTGTGATTTGTTTTCTCTGCTTCTCCATTCAGAGAGAGGCGACTTTGTTGTTAAAGTCGGGGTCACACTACGTCATTTTATATCATGCTCTTTCTTTTGATACCATCTCACGAAGACTTTCCTGTGCTATTAAACATGATTTTAAAACAAATGTTCATGTTTCTAAAACTTAGATTATAAGTTAATCTATTTAACCGTTCCGTTTTGCCGAAAGTTTATTCTTTACTTTTCGCCCCTGTAACCGACACAGGCGTGAACGTCCTTGTGTCTCTCAGACAGGTGGGAAAATGTGGTGTTAACACCACACACTCCGGAGCCCACTGCCCGAGTCTGAATCCCAGCTGTGCGTCTTTGGGCAGATTACATAACTTCTCTGCCCCTCAGGTTTCCCACCTATAAAATGGGGCTTTAATTATTACTGGAAATTAATAAATTTATATATGTAAAGTGCTTAGAACCTTAAGGGAACAGCCGGTTCATCGTAAGAGCTATGCAGTTGGTGCTCGTGGCTATTACAGAGAAGCGAGCTTGCTAGGTTTTTCTCTGATTTATCCAGGATTCACCCTGGGGCTGCATCCATGCTGGCATTTCAGCGTACTAGTCACTACCATCCTCCTCATGGGGTGACGCGTGGGGACTGGGAAGGTGGTGGTCACGGGGCTAGGTTACCTGGACGCCCCTTCTCACGTCATTTTAATCCTTTTGTGGTTTAGTGGCTTCGCCATCCAAAGGACATCACTGGAGACAGAGATCCACAAGCTTTTCCTTCCTCCTTTCCTCTCCCCATCCTCCTCCCTCTCGGCTGCACCCCGCCCCTCCCAGCGAGGCCTGCTCCCCGCCGCACGCTAAGACACATCCTCAGTCCCAGGAGGTCAAGACTGCCCGGGACCTGTCTTTCATTTCTAACCATATGTCCAAGGCTTTTTTTTGTTTGTTTTTTTCTGCATTGTTTTTGTTTTCCTCAGGATAATGATTTATGCTTCTATTCGAAGGACATCATTCCTCCCTATATCGAAGCAATTAGAAAAGAGAACAAATATGCTATATGTGTGTATCTATTAAGAAATGAGGAGGGCACCCCCCCCACCCCCCTCTCTCTCCTGGGAGAGGGAATTTGGCAAACACCTCATCTCAGGCTTTCTGCCATTAACGAGGTAGCAGGGCGCTGGGAATTGCCTGCTGAGAGAGGAGCTTTAGGAAGATGGCTCAGAGCATCTTGCCCAGCAGCACTGATAAGATTAAACCTGCATAACCCAGTAAACAAACCTCGTGGGAAAGACCAGAGATCTCTTACGGTTTTGCTCCAAGAAACATAACTTTGGTGCTCCAATGTGCTAGACACACTGAATTACAGGGAAGAGGATGGGGTCGGAAAGCTAACCATGGGGTCATTTTCCTGTTTAAAACTCTGCAGCCTGGGGTGAGCTTTCATAATCTTATGGGGTACAGCTCACAGGGAAGGACACCCCCTAAACAGTACTAGCTGAGCCCGCCCTTCCTCATCGTGCTCTCTCTCCTGTCTCCTCCCTGCGGTCCACCCCCCGAGTCCCCCACACCTCTCTGCAGGTGAAGGCTGGGTTCCCGGCTGGCCCTCATCCGGGCACGGAGTTTTTATAGGGTAGCTCCACACTCTGGGCACTGCCCTCAGTCCCCGTGAGTCAGCAAGCCCTTACAGATTTCGCGTTTGTTTATTTGCTGATAAGGGACGTCATGTTTTCTCTCAAAGAAAGTGCGTGGGTATCTGTGAAGCAGCAGAAGTGCTCACGTACTGTTTCTGCTCAAGGCCACCACGTGGTGAGGGGAAGCCAGGGAGCCTCACCTGCTTATCCATGACACGGGCCTCCCGCCAGCCTGGCCCACCGCATAGGATCGATGTAAAGATCGAACGAGATCATGTTTGTGTGAGGCGCTTCCTAAGTTGGGAAGGGCTCTTCCCTGTATTGTACCAGTTGTCACCAAACTCAGCTAAATCTTCTAAGGTTAGACAGTCTTAAGGAAGAATTTAAGTCACGTTTTAAGCCTGGCCAGATGCCATGCTCCTGTCACTTGCCCAGTCTCAGTTTTAATTGTCTGGCTGTGTTCGTTGGGCTTTTCCTTCTGTTCCTGAAATTGTTTGTCCTTGTCCCTTTTCCAGAATTCTTTCCTTGCTTCTGACCAAATTAAAACGTCACTGGGAACCAGTTAGGTCTACATTAGCTCTGAATGTCAAATGTGCCGGTCCATTGACTTCAGAGGTCAACGTATCTACATACCAGGGAAGAAAGACTAGAAGGCAAGATGGCTGACTGCGAGAGGCTAATTTTCAGTAATTGGGCGACTAGTGGCCATAAAAATTAGCAATAACAGCCCTCACCACTTGTCAAGATACTATCAGGAGTACAAAATTCCTGTGGAGCGATAGGCTGCTGAGGAACGAGATGTCTAACTAGCACCCTTGAGCATTCACGACTACACCTCCTCCCTATCTGACCACCTCCTCAAACCTTGGGAAATTATAAAGTCACTTGATGGATCATTAAAAATAAGTCCGGAAGCAGAAGGTTTGCTTTGTGGCATGGAAGCAAATGGAAGTCGTTGATGATGTTTTCACAGCGCCGAGCTTTCTCCAAACTGGATCTCATCATCTTCCCTTCCTTTTAGATTACAGGGAGAGACATACCAAGACTTAACCTTTGGCCTACCTCTGAAAAATGCCACCCGACTGCAGGAAGATGACATGCCCTGGGAAACATGAGCTCGTAGTCTGATGTATTTATTTGTCTGAGGAATGTATCTGCTACAAACGAAAAACAACCAACCAAAGAATATGTAACTCCTGACACAGAATTGAGATGGACAGACTGAGCGTGCACAACGAACAAAATGAAATACTCGAGAGATGAAGATATTAATAACATAAATCAGGAATAAGAGATCATCACAAGAACCAAATCAAAATACTAAGTATAAACATATAATAGCTGAAATGAGGAACCTAATAGATGGAATCAATAATAGAATTGTTAAAGCTTTGGGATTAATTAGACATTTGAGCAACCAGAAGACAATAAGAAAAGAATCCTTTCTTTTATACAAAATATAAAAGGAAAGAAGAGGTATACAGGGTGTAAGTGGAAGTCTCATACACAGATAACGAGGCTGCCAAAATAAAAGAAATGAATAGATGGAAAAAACATTACAAAAATCTTGATAAACTTTTCAGAATTAACAAAAAATGAAATAATTTAAATTTAAAAGGCTCGTAGCATGCCTGAATGCATTCTAATGACATCTAAGCATCTCAAAGATAAAAACAATTATCTTTAAATTCAAAATGCTTCCCAAAAGAAGGGAAAAAAATCTTCCACACAAAAAAGAATCAAATTTATATTATTTCATTTGGCAGCAACTTGGATGCAAGAAGAAAAATAATTTTTTCAAAGTAAAACAACTTAGATTCTTAATATCTTTATTCAGAGGTATTGTCACTTAAATACGAGAATGTAATGAAAACATATTCTCCAGCATACGGGCTTCACAAGATATTTTCATATTAATTTCACTGAAAAAAATTACTGAAGAAAATATGCAAATAAACTAAAAGAATAAATCAGAAGAACGCTGCAATAGATACAGGAATTAGAGATGATCGAGGAATTTATCTGAGAAAATTTATAAAGAGCGGAGGGAAAGAGAAAGATATTATACCTGTAGCAATTAGAACTAAAATTTTAGACAAATCAACATAATCGAGCGGGATGGGTAAGACGTTTCCTGCAGGCCGATAAGATATGCCGAGATATTTGCATTTTTAGATTTAGATATGGATATCGGAGAGTTTAAGAAATCTACAGAGAAAATAAACATGGATCTTGAGTTAAAAATAACCACGTAAGAAAAAAAAAGAATTTATAACTTTTAAACCAGAAGGATAAAATTTAATAGACCTAATGAAAAGCAGGAAATAAGTTTTTTTTTTTAAAAAAAGAAGAAAGTACAATAAATTGAAAATATCAAATCCGATGGCAGAAATATGCTTTATTTGCCTTAAAAATAATTAAAATAACTAAGAAAAGGAAATGGTCCTATTGGCTAAAACTAAGCATGATCTATCAATTTGTGACTAAAAGAGACATAATTCAAACAAAGGAAATAAAAATAGTGAAAATCATGGAAAAAGAAATACCAGCCACAAATAAACCAAAAGAAAAAAAAGTGGAGTAACAAATGTCATATTTGATTAAATAAAAGACAACAGTATCATGAGGTACGAAGAAGAATGTTCTACTCAGAAAAGAAATAATAGAGCGGGATGTTACAACTCATATCGATCTGCGTATATCGGCTCCTACGATGCCAAGTTTTCAGCAGTAGCGACTGCTGAAAATCAATCACCCAAACTGAAATTGGAGACTCTGCTATGTATCGCTCAGACAGTGACCATTCAAGCAGACGAAAAAGAAGAGGATGCACGGAAGAGATGAGGAACGAGACGAACAGGTTTGAACTATTATTACTATTGCGTATAATACATTTAAATATATATTTACATCACCGTATATTATACACGTTATTTTAGACAGAAATTTCAGACACTTTTTGATCAGTAGGAAGAATCGAATGTCAAATATCATGGCTACTATCATCGGACACCTGTAACTGACATCACGGGCAAATTCTATAATGAAATTACGAAGGAAATAAGAGGTATGAGGACAAGAAGGGAGAAAATGTAGCAGCCGTTACTTGCAGACGGGTCGCCTTCCTGAGCCTGCCACCTCCGCAGTGGCACGAGGCTCTGAGCCCAGAAGGCCCCGTGCTTGGTCTCGTGCTCTGCTCATGCTAGAATTCTTAATTTAATTGTTGAGCTTTCATCGTAAGTGAAATCTGACGGACGAGGGAACACGCGTGTGATCAGAGGGAAATGCGCAAACTCGGAAAGAAGGTCACAGCGTTCTAGAAAACACGTATGGCCAAGGAAACCTATCGGCCTTCCTTCCTCATGCTCCTTCCCTGTATTAACAAACCACTTATGCTGAAGATGATGACACAGAAGAAAAGGGAAAGATAGGGCAACCCCTAGTTTCTTTTCCTTCCATTTTCCTTCCTCAGCAGTGAGTGGAGGGCAGAGAGTGTTGGCAGAACGCTCAGCACAAATCAGGATGTGAAATAAAAGATATGTAGTTGAGTTTGTTTCGTGCATCGTTTCCACCGTGCTGGTGATACGTGTGTGTCTGAGCTAGGAAATTTGAATTGCGTGATTCCGAATACAAAGCAAACGCTCTCATGTTTGCATTTAGCACGGGCATTGCGCAGTATAAAGATGAATGGTGCGTTCATGCTGATGATTAAGAAACTGAAATTCGCTTTGTATAGAATAAAATTCGATGGTGGAAATGAAAAACCATGACCAGCCAAGAGAGAGATGGCTGCAAAAATTCTATATTTTAGTAACTTTAGCAACAGCACCCCCTTCTTTCCTACATTTTAAACAAAGGGCCCTGAATTTCCATCTCGTGCTGGACACTGCAAGTTATATAGCTAGCTTTATTTGCAGAGGGCATGATCATTTACATAGGGAGAAAAAAAGGCCAAACTCTTGTAGTAATAAAAGAAATTGGGATACAGGATCATTTTTT